>NW_020653739.1:693333-715033 GCF_003589595.1 Hyposmocoma kahamanoa | reverse complement strand
TTTTGAAATAGTTTTTCGGCCCTGGTGTAAAGTCCTATTTTTCGAGATACGACAAGATCGCTTTCCGGCGTCGATATATAATATCAAGTGACGGGACGAACAAGCCGTGCGCCTGATATTAAGCTATACGCCTGTCCATAACAATTGCAGTGTCCTGAGAGCTTTAAATCGCAAAGATCTTTGAGGACTGCCACTGCGCCCGTCACCCTGAGACATAAGTTGACAAGTCCCATGTGCTTGTAATTTCACCAGCACCCTTACCTTTAAAAACCGGAATATAGTAATGCTGACATTACTGCTTGTAAACTGCCTCCGTAGCCGAACGGTTACCATGCTGGTCTGCCACGCAGAGTTCTGGGGTTCGATTCCTGGGCCGAGAGAAATATTTGCATGGCTTACAATTATTTTTCTCGTGAGTTGGATGTAATTTGTGGTTGTTTACGTGTGTATCCATGGCACCCCCGATACAGGGTTTCCCTAGTGAGTTTGTGCGTTATTATTATTACACATTCCATATAACAAAAAACAATTCATTCACTACAAAAAAGACATTTCTTGTAAAAAAAAAAATGTTTTTTTCAGTCTCATGATTTATGCAGGATAATGATCTCTGACAAAATAACCGCCTTGTATTGTTTTTATACTCCAAATATTATAAACATGACGTGGCGATACGGCGTACGATTCCGGGTTCGCATTTCTTGAGTTTTTCGCAATTTACCTGTGAGATTTAATTTGATATTTCTCATGAGTTTTCGATGAAGGAAAATGTAATGAAACCTGCACGTCGAAGAAGCTTCATTGCTAAACGTGTGAAATCCAGACGTGTGTAAACCCTCGCATAAGAGAAGACCCGTGCCCAACAGTGGGACGTGTAAATGGGTTGATGATGATGTGTTACAGTCTGCGTTGAGACCTATATTCAGCAGTGTGTGTGATTTGCAGACGCATGGCTCGCGAGCGGCAGTTGGCTGCGCGCACTTCGACGCCGGGGACCAGCCGCGAGCAGGACAACCAGATGGGCATCGAAGGAAGCCAGGTATTCGTTGGCTAGTTCAGCGATCCAACAAAAAAATTTTTTGATTTAAAAAAACCAACCTCAAAAGTCATTCATCCCCTGGTTTGCCACCCTTAGAGGTGGAATATTTTCTTCGAATTTAAATGGGACCATCTCTGAGGTACCCAAAGAGGGTAACAAAAGAGAATCATCATAATAGGTTCACAAATGGACGGAGTTATCGCGTAACATACATACAAAAAAAACATGCAGTCGAATTGAGAACCTCCTCCTGTTTTTGAAGTCGGTTAAAAAGAAACAAAAACGTTTTTCGTAAAAAGAAACCGAAAAGATTTTTTATAAAAGAACCAAAAAGATTTTTCATATTAAAAAAACCAAAAAGATATTCGGTAAAAAAAGGGGTAATTTCCATCTGATCCCCTAAACTGATCCACTGCCAATTTTAAATCCCAACTGATTCCCTCTATATTTTGCAATTCCCAACGGATCTCTTCATTGTACTTGTAAGGTGCATATTAAGACATTGCAAATCCCAAGTAACAATAATCAGTCTGTCGTAATATTTAAAATCTAAGTTTAATGTTATAATTATCACGTACATAATAAACTAATTAAATTACAATACAACCCTCAAATATATTTTCTTGTTAACTGTACTACAGTACCTACCAAAAATAAACTTGTAAGTACCTGAGTATCAGGTGGAAATAAAATATGAATAATTAACTCTTGATACCCTTGATCTTGGGAATAGACAATAATATAAAATATACAGTTCCCCAGGGGATCGGTTTTAGATGATCAGATGGGAATAACCCAAAAAGATTTTTGACAAAATAGAAAAGATAATATAAATAAGACTTTACAAGTCTCATCATCACGGCTGATTCAAATTGTGTTAGTCATCACGTTTAAAATGGTTTGCATTAAAATTGGACATAACCCGTTGATGACTAAAACCATCGCGCTCAACGCGAGGCACCAAGTGCTATCTATACTCCGTCCAATCATTTATTTTACTTTTCACATGTGCATGCCTCCGAAGTTCCGTAATTATTGACGTACCACCATAGACAAAAAATGCAATAATTCCTGGACTCTTTTATTTTTAATTTTAGTGAAGGGACGTGCTCTTTAGCTCCGATATTTATCGAGCCAACCGATATTGTAACGAAGATTATTCAGGTTGATAAATTTTGGTACTTGTCTAATAAATTATAATTAAATTAAATAAATTATACATAATTATACTAATTTCTTATTGTTTATTATAATTGATCATCGTATCCTTCTCCATGTGAACGGGAATCATCACTTGAATCCTCATTAACATTAATTCTTGAGTGCATAAATTGTCAAACGCAATAACCACGATTCCAATCAGACAATATCGTCTTTTTTAACCCGCTCACATTCACATTTAATAATAATAATGCACTCAACATCGCCCCGCACTAGGGTAACCCTGGATCGCGGGTGCCATGGACACACATAGACAACCACAAATTACACCCAAACTCACGAGAGAAACAAATGTAGGCCATACAAATATTTCTCCCGGCCCGGGAATTGAACCTGGGACCTCTGCGTGGCATAGTAACCGTTCGGTCACAGAGGCAATTAACCAACAATTAAACCTTCTTCATAAATAAAATCGATTGTTATGAAAAAATCGAATCGGAAACGCATTAGGACATCACTAATTGATTACAATCCGAGCTGTCAAAAGTTAGATAAATGCTTGGGTGGAGTATTACTGTTCATTTTTCACTTCTCATGCTCTTAAAGTTCGTATTTATGCTGAGTGTAGGCTGCATAAAATAGGATTTTATGCTCTAGTGCATAAAATAAAAAACCATCACATAAAATGTCTAATTGTTGTAATTTTACATTCAATTTTAATTAAACAATCCTTTATTTGTAATATTGCTGTTTAATTTCCTCGCAATCGAAGTGAAAAGCAGAGTGTATAACTCGTTCATAGAACCCATTTTACCCTCGACTTAAGTATCCACACTCGCTTTTTTTTTTATTTGAAGACTATTGCTGATTAAACGAGGTAAAAATTTAAGATATCCATAGTGATTTCCGTAGTGGTTTTAGTAAGGCAACATCGATTGTTAGTGATTGAATGGATGAATGAATGCCATCACAGCCATTCCAATGACACTATTGAGACTCAAACTACTATTGCAACTCGATTTTAAAAGAACAAATATTATCATAATTGCAATTTTTTAATGTTTTTATAAACGTCATTTTAATTCCATAAATCTTTCGTAAAATTTATGCAACTCAACGATATGTATAAGTAGGGGGTTCCTTCAATTTATATAAAATTATCATTGACACGCTTCAGTTATCATAAATATAAAGTACGTTTTTTTTAAAACTATTATTTAAACGAAAGTCTTCTTGTTGTCCAAATGCAAGATCAAGACGAGACTAACCCGGTAGTTTTCTTTGTCTCGGTGTTGCTGCAGTAGTTTTTATTTTTTGTTCATATTCATATTATTTATTTGTAAGTTGCATGGTTAATAACAGGTGTTCTTATGCTAATGGTACTTGACATGTAACAACCCGTGAGGGCACTGCAACATTCCGAGGGCACTATGTGCTTACTTTACTAACTACATTATTAAAAATAAAATTAGGAATGATTGATAATAAAAACTAAACAGAATTTTAGGCAATTTATAATATCAAGTGACGGGACCAACAAGTTGTGCCTCTGATGCTAAGCTACACGCCTGTCCATAGACATAAGTTGACAAGTCACATGTGCCTGTAATTTCACCAGCACCCTTGCCCTTCAAAACAGGAACACAGTAATGCTGACATTACTATTTGGTTGACTTTATTTTGCCTTTTAATTTACTATATTTAACTCACAGTGTTCATCTATGTTATTTTTATTAACTTCAACTGTAGCAGCGAGGGTCTGGTGACCCGTCATACAGGGAATTGTAGTACGACCAGACTCTCGCAAAGGTTTTAATTTTTTTTTATAATGAGAGTGAATACAGTTATTATTATTATTATTCATAAACAAAGTTGAAATATGACGACGTTAAATATAAATAAAGTTACACTTCTAGGTCTTTGACTTGGTCTGCGTCGATTGACTAAAACGTAACTAGGTGACAAATAGTCAAATATTTGTATAGCAAAAGATAGATTACAAAATGCTCTTTTAAAAACAGTTAAAATCAGTTAACGTGTTCGACTTATCCGAACTTACCCTAACGATGCATAGCCGAAATGTCATTAAACAATTTGAACATTCTAAAAGGGTTATGGTTTTTTTATATATCAAAAAATTGTTTTGTCACTTGCCGGCTTTTAGTATTATTCTTACTTTTAGTATATTATATTTAGCGGACGGCACCATACCGCATCTCGTTTATTACGATTAAACCATAATATGTTTCTAATTACAGGAGGTAGAAATCTTCGTGGGCAAGAACATCAAACCGTGCAAAGTCGCGCCGCGAGGCGATTGCCGCAGCACCCAATCGGAAGATTCCCAACAGAGCTGATTCTATCACTATTTACATTCATGTCGCACTATACTCTTCTATATCGCTTGATTGGACGCTAGTGTTGTGACAATGACGTTAGTTTTTGGTGTACGCTTGTCGATAGTTTGTAAAATTGACTCTTATCTAGGGTACCATTCCGAAATTTTAATAGTCCGGTCATAAGGCCTGACATTCGCTTGAAAGTTCAAGGGACAAGCTGGCAACAACATTCGGGTTTAACGATAAAATTGCAAGGTGTATGTCTTATTTTCTATTCTGGAAATTGTTACACTAAGCCGAAAAATCCAGATAAATGTCGAATCGGGACAGGTCATGTCATGATATGTCCGGACAAATCCGGACGCATGCTATCCCTACTCTTATCCATGAAAAGTAATACTAACTATCAGTAATATTACTATAGTTATTTATAATTTGTTGTATATCGATAAACACTGACAACCTCCCAGGACCATATCGACAATGTAAATTTGAAAAGTCGTAAGGGACATTTTCCCGCATTTTGCGTACGACTAAATGTCCCTTACGACAAAGTGTCCCTTATGACAAAATGTTCCTTACGACAAAATGTCCCTTACGACAGAATGTTCCTTAAGACAAAATGCCCCTTACGACGAAATGTCCCTTACGAGGTTGCGAGTTTGTTAGTACATACATACATAAAGCTCACGCCCTCGGAAGGAGTGGACAGAGACCACCGAAACGCCACCTTGACTACTGACACTATGCCGACAGTTTTTTAGTATTTTACATATAACTGCACGCAGTCGAAAGCCATACTTATGACCTTTCTTTTGTTTGTAGGTCGCGGAAACAACCTTACGGTTATTTATTACCAACCACAAGAAATAAACCTGCTATTAATTGATTGAGTTCATTATCGTGTATTTCTTCATGGTGGTGTGTGAATTTATGGCAGTCGATTGTTTACATTGGATTAGTAATCATTGATCATCGATATTAAAGTACAACTCTTGTTGACAGCTTCACTTGCACTAGCTAAAATGAAAAATTAATCCTTTCATGGACAGCACTAAAAAGTATCGCACATAGAACGCTATAAAGCCTTTTATTTTATTTATCTATTTTTTAAGATGCTTAAAGTTAACATACATTACAATATGAGTAAATTATTCCTATGACAGCCATGCATGGCATTTGCGAAATAAATGCTTACAAATTAACAGACTATTGAACATAATAAATAAATTGCACTTTAAAACAATACAAAGAAATCATGTTTCACATACATAAAAAAAATGAGATTCTTAAATATCCAACATATTCAGCTTCTTACAAATGTTTACCCATACAAATTTATATGATATTTGTTTAGCTTTGGCTCTAGTGGCAGCATGTAAGGTCTTGTTAGCTGGTGATAGGTGTTCAGATACGTAAATAAGTGAATTGTCACCAACAATACCCAAATGAAGTGCTCAGTTTATTGGTCGGTTCGCCTTCTCTTTGGAAATCTTACTGATCCAAATAGCTAAATGGGGTATTTCAGTTCATTTCACGGTGAACGCTGTTCCTGAATGGGTTAAATTCTTTATTGCATAATTTATAGGAGAAGTGTTAAAAATACCTTAAATACACCTTCCAAACACTTTGGATATTGCTCAACGCGTGTCTTGTATAACATTGTATGTGATTCCAAGCTTTATAGAAGAGTATGTTGCGTAAAACGAAACGTAAATTCGTGGTATGGATTTTGCTATTTATTTTTTTAGTCATTGGTAGTAAATAGAGATCAGATCAGAGATTGGCAGTGGGTTAAAACCCAATAATACCGCCCGAGTTTTTACCCGGGTTTTAATCCATTTTTCCCAATATCGTAGGCAGAAATAGCGATTACAATAAAAATATCTTTTATAGGCGAATAAGAAGCGTCTCCAGACAATACCCGCCTTGCAATCCTATGGATTCTCACTACTAAGAATGCACATTACGATTCCATTTTCATGAAAATCGATTCATACAATTTAACGACTTTTGGGATCGATTTATTTCATTCAATCGATTCAATATAAAGACAAACCGAATCGACCGGACAAGAAAGCAATAAAAATTTTGTAATAATGTCATGAAATTTAAACAAAACTCGATTCACAACAAACATAGGTGTAAATAGTTTTTGCCCTCGAT
Source organism: Hyposmocoma kahamanoa (assembly GCF_003589595.1). Taxonomy (NCBI): domain Eukaryota; kingdom Metazoa; phylum Arthropoda; class Insecta; order Lepidoptera; family Cosmopterigidae; genus Hyposmocoma; species Hyposmocoma kahamanoa. The sequence continues at coordinate 708,328 of NW_020653739.1, read as the reverse complement.
TTCGGGCATTAAGGAGTTTTAACCCGATTGAAACCAGGCATTAACAAAGCGCCGGGTTAAAACTCGGGCCCATCTTTGCACTTTTGTAAACCTAAATTCAAAGGTCAAACTGTAGTGATGCATCTTCAATAATAACGAATGCTCGTTTACTAACTCGCGCTGAAGATTGCGAAAAAATGTTTATTTCAGACGAGATAAATTAAAATAATAAATAGCAAACAAGTTAGGTAATTGTAAAAGATACTCAAAATATTTTGCATTAACAAAGGAATTATCGTAAAATCGTAATTATACTTTTCCTTTGCATTTTATCTATACACGAAAATAACAATACCGTCTTTTTTTAAATAGATCGTGAATGATTTTTCCCCTCGCAAACAATGAGATCGAAATTAATTTAATGCTATTTTTACACAACAATCCTTTTTTTATTTCTATTATTTATTTAGGTATTATTTTAGCTGTGACTTTTACAAACATTTATGTTAATTTATATTACACACAGAAATCTTAATTAGGAACCATATTGTAGTATTGCCTTTTTTTTATTGAAATTATGTAAAATATGGGCTGAAATTTGAGAGCCTCGAAACTTTGTACATTTTTTTTAAGTACTTATCTTGTGTCACGAAAATAAGTCAGCCTGTAATGCGTTTGTAATAGGTGTTGCTGCCCAGACTTGATAAATTAATTTCATAATCTTGCAAACAAAATTAAATGAATTATTAAAATTGTACAGTAATACACGTTAAAACGTGTATTACTCTGCAATGCAATGTATAATGACGGAAACTTCAATCGAAGATCCAAAAAAATTACGATGAAATGTAACTATTAAAATTTCAGCATGTATTATGTAACTTTTTCTATTTATACATTTGCATAACTGAATTTAAAGTAACCGAATTAATAAATACAATCTTATTTGTTATTAGCAAATGGCAAAATAATACGGAGTTGAACAAAAATATTTTCTTTTTGACGTCAACAAACAATATACGTTTCAAATAAAATGCCCGATTCAGGTTGACCCAGGTTTGTCACCATCACTATCAGCACCCTTGTCACATCAAACGCGAGCTAGCTATCACGAGTCATTCGTGGTCCGCCGTTGGTGTTGCTATTTTTAGCTAGGCGTTGCTGAATAGTGCCAAGGAATGGAATGAGACCCTTTACTTCAGCATTTCTCAGTGGTTATAGTGGCGTCGGTTACAATTTTTATTTGTAACAGACTTGAAAAAAGGAGGTTTTTAATGGAACTATATTTTTTTTTATGTTACGCGATTACTCTTGCATTTGTGCACCGATTTCGACCATTCTTTTATTATGTAAGAAAAAGAGTACCTCAGTAGTGATCCCATTCAAATTTGAAGAAAATACACCACCTCTAAGGGAGGCAAATTGGGTTTACCCACTTTCCGGTCGCCGAACACTTGGCGAATAGATGTAAATCCACAAACTTTACGGTCGATTTTTTTTTATAAAAAAAGTTATAATTTCGTATTTAAATTATGTGTCACTCAGTTTCGAAGAACGAATGATAATTTTATTTTATGAAAAGCAGATTTTGTACATTTTTTTTTTATAATTTATCTGAATTGTTGTCATCAAAAAGAAAATGTTGAACACTATATTTTTTCTTGTTAAAATAGTTATTATTAGTATAAAAATGTATATTTGCTAAAAATTCAAATAATAATTATATCTTAGAATAAAATTACACTTATTTTAAGTCATTGAAAACAATAAATTTTTTAACAATGGTTAGAGTACATTTAGTTTTTTTTTATTTTACTTTTTTCTCACTTTTTCCGGAAAATGGTTTTAATTTTTTAAGCTAGCCCTTTCGTAGTTAATGCACTCTTTTAAATAAAACATGATTAAAATCGCTGAAGAAGTTTTTTTTAAAGCTATTTAGTGCACTGCAATGTAGATACATATTTACGCGTTCAAAATAGAACATACTATTCATATTCAATTATAGAAAAAGAAATTCTTTCCGCCTCTATAGTTAGCTCCCATTCAGGTATCAGTTTACACTCATCCACTACTGGACATAAGTCTCCCTTTGAGCACGCCAACTCTCCCGGTCCTGGGTTGCCCGCATACAGCAGCGGCCGGCTGTTTCTCGTCTTGCCGCAATGCGTCCTACACTACCTTTTCCGGTTTTTTCCCTGTCCTCCGATGGGAACTCCGATTAACCATCAGCCCTCCTGCACATTCCAAATACAAAATTATTAATTTAATTTAAATTTTTATCTCCGTTAATTGGAGCGAACCTCACTTTTCGCGGCCAACAATCTTGTTTTAACGCAAATTTTTGTAACAATATTATACATACCATAATGAACATTTTGACAATAAAATTGTGGAAGGTACGTGTCGGTACGGTACGCGTCTGTGACATCGCTTGTAATAGGTTTCCACTATTTGTTAGCACTTAGTACAAATAGTGGACACCTAAGTGAGGGCACCGACCCCACAAACTAGCTAAAACATAGTCTCTGCGGGTATTTCGAGACTGCGTGAGAATTCACCGGAAGATGCGTGACTTATTTTTTTTTGGCTCGTATCTAGTTTGTGCTTTACACAATTTACATAGTTTGTTATGCTAGAGTCGCAATAATTCGCTTCGCGGGTATAGCCAACAAGAGTAATTGCTGAAACCAGTGATCTTAGACCGTATACACACGACGTGTTTTATACGTTCCCACAACGCACGGTATGTATCGCGCAATTTGATGAGATAATTTTAGTTTTGTTTGTTAATTTCAATTAATTTTCGAAATTAAGCAACAACATGAAATTCTTTACAACCTTCTTGCTTGCAACGCGATGTTTGCGCACGATTGAATCGATGCATTACTGTGTTCCGGTTTTGAAGGGTAAGGGTGCTGGTGAAATTAGGCACATGAGACTTGTCAACTTATGTCTCAGGGTGACAGGCGCAGTGGCATTGCCTCTCAGATCTTTGCGATTTAAATCTCTGAGTGGCACTGCAACTGTAATGGACACGCGTGTAGCTTATCATCAGGCGCACGACTTGTTCGTCCCGTCACTTGATATTATAATTGCCTAAAGTTCTGTTTAGTTTACTAAAAAAGAACCGAGGTCAAAAGTCATTCATCCCTAGTTGCCTTTAGAGATGGAATATTTTCTTCAAATTGGACCACATCTAAGGCACACTCTTTCTAACAAGAAAATAATCTTTGTATTAATAATTATAACAAACTAGTGGAGTAATTTCACAAAAAAAAATAATTGAATATCAATTCAATAAAAATTTAATTAATACAATAAATAGCGACATCTCTCGCCAGGACTGGTAGCTGTAAAGGTACTAACTGGGTGATAAATCTGCAATAGATTTCTCATAGATGACGCTACGACTAAAAAGTCGTTGAAAGACCAAGTACAAAGACACGACGCAAGCACATAGAAAAATTCATAAGGTCCGTTGGTTCGTTCCGTGGCTTAGTTGGTATAGCGTCTAGCACGGTATTCAAGAAGACGTCGGTTCGAATCCGACCGGATCGAAGGAATTTTTTCTGAAAGTTCGATCTTTGTATTAATAATTATAACAAACTAGTGGAGTAATTTCACAAAAAATAATTGAATATCAATTCAATAAAAATTTAATTAAAAAAAGAATCATCAAAATCGATTTACAAATGCGTTATCGCGTAACATACGTACAAAAAAACATACAGTCGAGAACCACCTCCTTTCTTTTGAAGTCTGTTAAAAAAGATTTACTATAGCGCGTCTGCGGCGCGTATACGCGCAGGTGACGCGCGTTTACGGCGCGTTTATGATACGCCGTGTGCAAGCGCTCTTATACGTAAATAATAAATAACGCACACACTCAACATAGCCCCGCACTAGGGAAAACCCTGTGTCGCGGGTGCCATGGACACACACATAGACAGCCACAAATTACACCCAAACTCACGAGAGAAATAATTGTAGGCCATACAACTATTTCTCCCGGCCCGGGAATCGAACCTGGGACCTCTGCGTGGCAGTCCGGCATGGTAACCGTTCGGCCATGGAGGCAGTTAAACGTTAACGTATAGCTCAACCGCTTTTTTGGCACTATGCTCATTAAGTAAAACATAATAATATACGTCTTAGAATGAACCTGCCGTCCAGAACAACAAATTGTTCGATTCTCATTCCTGTAAGAATAATGTTATCAGTCAACGTGTGGGGTAGCGTAGGGTTGACTTTAAGTATATTTATTATTTCTTGGAACTTCATTATTACTTACATAAACACGTTAAACATTTGTAATTAAATGAATTTATTAATGTGTTCAATATTTCTGGTGGTTCTAAAGTTTAACCTACATAAGTTGCATATTTTTAAATTCAATAGATAATGAAAATAGCTATACCTATGCAATAGACCTTTTATTCGTAAGTAGGTATTTTTAATCAACTTATTCATATTGTAAAGGAAAACTTACTTGCAATCAAAGATGCACTGAAAAGTATAACACTGTCAAATCGACATACGGCACCATTTAAATTCATGGATTCAAATATCTGTCTGCTATACATACAAATAATGCAATAAAATAAATAATAATAAAAATACTTTTTGCTTTTATTTCTTCACTAGTTATTAGAAAAAAAACGCCATCAGCAAATTTATACAAACATTGTTTGTCGATGTAAAGAGATATATGGACTATACAGCCTGCTGATCGGCGCCTAGACTGGCCGAGTTGTCAACGGCAAGGCGGACTGCAATGCAAGATAATGAATGCCCCCTTTTAGGTCTAATGGCGTAGCATCGGTTTCTACCGTCCGGGATCAACCTCAAATGTGTTGCCCCTTTATTTTCATGACTACGAAAGTGGTTCGGTCAGGCAGGCTTGCCTCAATTGTGTTTTTGTGCTCATCTGCTATCGCCACCTTTGTGTTGTTCAGAATATCGTTGTTTCAAATACTTAGTTGAATTTTAAGTAAAAAATATATATAATAAAAAATAAATAAATAATTTTGTCTAGTTAAGGCTCGGCCGCGCTCGCCGCCTCCATTGTTGTGCAGCATGGGGCCATGACCCCCTCTGCACCCCCCACGCTACATCACGGGTCAGGTCGTGTATAGAAATAATTATACCACATATTGCCGCTTTTGTTCGACTTTTAATGCAGAATATATATTTAAACTGAATGGTTTTGCAACATGAAACAAATACTACTTATATAAGTATTGGAAGTTCTATCCAAGCAGTACTGTAAATATATCAATACCAGACACGAGTCTGCTCATAGGAGTAGATACTTAGTAGTTTCAAGTAATTTTTGGGCTATCGTTACACTAATCACGTAATTAAATTATGAGTGGTAACTACTTATGTAGTATCTAATTAAATGGCAACGTGTATAGAAGTGCATTTTACTATAATATCAATTTATCCACGTGAAGTCCAAGTCCGCCGTTGCCTGTAAATGTATAGAAAAGCATATCGAATCAACTGTAAATATTATTAATGATTGATCGCTCTAATGTTATACATTTAGAAGATTTAAAAATATTATGTTGTAATTTCAATTCCTAAAAATATAATTTTTAAATGAAAACTTGTGCTTCCTTTTCTAAAAAAATAATGTTGTCTATGATTAAATAATGAACGAAATGCGTACCTCATTTTGTTTAAGAGCCATTTTTATTAAATCAGATTCTAAATTCCATAACAAAATTAAGTAATTTTAATTTATTATAATACAATTGTATTATTTTACTATAGTACAATCTCGTTTTTGTTATTCAATATACCTGCGTGTAACGAAACTTAAAAATAAACTTGTAGTTGTCTATAGTGTGACAGCTAGTGTTCGACGTCATTTCAGTATTTTATAATTTTATATTAATAATTTTATCACGCAGTCATAACAATTTATACTAATAATTTTTACTATTTTTATTGTGATTGAAAAATGCTATATGATGTTATCAATGAATGCTATAATATTTAAAAGTACACAAAACATCGCTGTGGTTCCCGCGTGTTTCCTTCCCGCGCACGTCGTTCGAGGTGGAAGTTGGTCATGGTCGTCCGCCAAACGGAAAGCCGCCATGATGGCTTTCTGTAAAGTACGCTCAATATGTGAATTTTCGTTATTGTTTTTCATTAATTGTGACTGAGTGCGTGCAAAAATTAATCATGGGAACGAACTAGAGTGTGCAAAGTGCAATTTGCGGTCCTTTGGGACTTCCTAGAGGAGCTATAAAGTGTTTTATGAGTGCATTTTTGTGTCGACGCTAGCGTGTTTTGTTCTGTCAACAAAATGTCGAAGCTCTCGTTTAGGGCGAGGGCCCTGGATGCGTCGAAACCAATGCCCATATACCTCGCCGAGGAGCTTCCGGACCTCCCGGACTACTCGGCGATAAATCGTGCTGTACCTCAGATGCCCTCTGGAATGGAAAAAGAGGAGGAATGTGTAAGTATTTTGCGCATTTAGGTATCAGTCATCGTAACTACTGTACGGCGGCCATTATGTGTTTTGTGTTACGTATTGCCACCGCTAGGGGCGTTAATTTGGCTGAAATAATATTTATTTGGGTTTACAAAATAATATAAAACGCACAAAGGGTTGCAATTCGAGTATTTTTAGCTTGAATATCCATATTTTCTTCTGTAAAAAATGTACACGTTCCAAAACACGTGTCGAAAAGTTAACGTCAAATTTTGGCGCGATATTCGCACATGGTGTTTTCTAGGCAGCAAAAGACCACTTCTAATCTAGTTTTAAGGAAATATCTCGCTCATTTTTGGTTATTTTCAGCTGATTTTTTTATATTTTGTAGAGGAATATATTTGTAGTGTGTATAAATTATTTTACGACATACTGATCGCGCGATCATATGATATTTGTTTACCAACAACGCGAGCCGGCAGACGACGCCGCCGGTAACTTTTGTTTTATTTTTTTTCTATAATAAACTTCTACACTCACCTTCTACGAGTATGCTCAAGCTTTATTACACTTTTCTTAAAATTATGGAATTGTTAAAAAATTAATTCATTTGTAACAGCTGATTTCAAGGCCGTTTACCTGTGAGCGTAAAAATATCATTTAAAATTTATTTTACAGATCTTTTAACATTTTCTTCAACCAATATTTTCTTGCATCTGTGCACATTTTACAGAGCCTTTATTATTAGAATTATATTTTCTGCAAAAATTCTCACAATCTTTATAAGTACCTATTAGCTATCACAAGGCATTGCTTCTTATGTATATAAAATTCGACATACATGGAACTAGAAGCGTACTATATGTTTCTGGTTAAGTTTTTCTGAGATTCGCAGATTATTAGGTCTTTGAAGAAATATGCAAGTCACATAAAATGGATAATTACTGAGGTATACCAGCCCGTAAATGACTCCGGAGACAAACAAATAACTAAGATAGAAAAATTTATTAGAAATCCTGATTGGATAAGGTTCATATAATAGAAAAACTTGCTAAACAACATATTGAAACTCCAACAAATGTTATTCCATTGTGTCGTATCTTTTTGAGGGACATAATGTGAATTTGTTAAATAACACAATTAGTTAAACTTGCTAAAATGCTTTATGTATCCCTAATTCATTTTTAATGATGATGATAATTCATTAATGTTGTTTTAATTAAATATCATTAATTAGACTCGTGAGAGGTCGTCATTATCAGTTTGCTAATGAGGTTTGACAATTTAAGTTTTTGAAAGGATTGCATGGAAACGAAGAAGTTGATGTCCTTGCAAAATCAGATGCTGAAAATGGTACTGTACTTGATTGTAGGCCTTATGCCACCAAGATTATTCCAAAAATTAAGAAAAGAACTCTAGAAAAATGGGAATATCATTTCAGAGAAAAGTCGGTGGATAAAGGCCTTGGAATATAGTACAGAACCATCCAGGGTAATCCGCAGTGGGTATCCTGGTTTGATTCTGTCAATATAGCAAGGAAATATATCGACTTTTAGACTGTGTTCTGGTCACATTCCAATGAATAAATTCTTTTATATTAGGGGTCTTTAAATCATCCCCATAAAATCTCAATAAAAATAGATTTTAAAAAAAGTTTTTGAAACTGATGTGGGGTGCATGCTTACAAACTTCTCTCACTATTATTATCATTTTTAATACATCTATAGATGCTCAATTTTCCCACATCCTAAAATTTTATTTTGGGTTTTTAAGTGCGAGAGGCTGCATTCACTGGCAGTGGGTTAGTTTGTCAGGGTCAGAGACTCGGTTTTCCAGAATTGGTGAAAGACGCATGTTGTATCAAGCAGCATACCTTGCCATCATTATTAAATTGGCTTATTCAGGGCCTTAAGGCTTCGTCATAGCAAATAATCTATTGTTATCATCGCTAAATACATCTATGAGCCAGTACCAACTAAATTAAAGAATAGTAGCATGTTCATATTTCATTATCTTAACCACCTTTGGTTGGACCATATGCTTGAGGAGTGAGGGGTTTTACTTTTTAGTTACCTAGATTCTGTCACTGGGCGGATAGCAATCCTTTGCCTCTCCTTACCTAATAGATGTGTGGAGTACCAATGTACTGCCTCCGTGGCCAAACGGTTACCATTCCGGACTGCCACGCAGAGGTCCTCCCAGGTTCGATTCCCGGGCTGGGTCAAATATTTGCATGGCCTACATTTATTTCTCTTGTGGATTTGGGTGTAATTTGTGGTTGTCAATGTGTGTGTCCATGGCACCCGCGTCAAAGGGTTTCCGTAGTGTGGGGCTATGTTGAGTGTGTGCGTTATTATTATTATTATTATATTATTACCATACTGGGAGGGCACAGACCACAGAGAACTTAAAAGCTGTCAGAGCCATGAAAATCCTTCAGTTCTTTAATGCTGATTACTTTGGCTCCAAACTGTCATTACTGATCACAACAGATCTTTTGGCATTAATTTCGTTTGTAAAAAATAAATTCTGAAATAAAGTCAGTGGTCTTGCCGCGCAACCACAGCTAAATGAACCGTATTAGTATGGGAAAAATTTGAATCATAGCTGAGGACTACTTAAAGAGTTGATACTAATCGACTCTTAATGAAAGCAATCTAATTATAATAATAATACCCAGGAATGAGTATTATATTACTCATAAGGGAGTATTGTTGAATATATAGTGAAGAAATGTCATGCTTCATCGAGTCTCAGCCCTCGCTTAGTTTGAGGTTTGACATGTGCTTATTAAATCAGCATTTTACCATTAGACCAGCCATTACCAACTTTTATAATATGTTCCGACCTAACACCTGGCTTGCTACAATGTTTGGTGCTGTCTGTGTTAGTCAATGTTCATACATAGATTCCACACAAATGCAACTGCGAATATTGAATTAGGATTGGTTTATGTGATTCTGCACCAGATTCTGTGTGTGTGTATGTTTTCTTAGTGTGGTATTTCTTTATTTGTGCATTCCAGGGTCACTGCAGCTAATCATACCTAATGAATAATATATTCTTCTTCTTTTAAATGTTATGGCCCCATCGAAATAATCAATGATTTTGCCAATGTCAAGTAAAAATAACTATGTACGGTAGTTTAGTGTTATTATAAAAATTATACAAAAAAAATGGCGGTTTCGCCAATGTCCTGTGAGTTTTTCATGAATAAATAATATCAAATTATTTGGTATGCTCCAGACGAATGTAATACCTGTAGGAGATTGTCTTTTAGAGAATTGCCTCTTTTTTTGGGCATGTGATTATATTAATTTGTAATGATGCATATGGTTGTGTACATGGAATGCATTCTTCAAATTCAGATATCATTATACTGCTTCATATTTCAATTGTGTTCAAGTTTAGGTTTACTATTTAGTTAGTGTTCAGAGGGTGTCCGCTTACTGAAGATAGTTTAAATCTTTGAAGAAGTATTAACTATGCAGTGGTAAGGCCACTTAAGTAACTACTCGTAACACTTTTTATGCTTGTTTTACACAGGCGAAGACAGAAAAACAGCACTATGCTGAGGCTTCCTTCTTTTCATCACTCTGGTTCATAGTTTTATTAGTACATAATATGTCATGCAATTTTCTATTAATATATGTGTTTGATGAATAAAGTTCTGTTTAATTGAATTTATTGTGAGGAGTGAACAGAGTACCAGTACTTGTAATGGTTATTAGAAAATAGTACAAAAATTCTTAAAATGAAGCTTTTTTTGTCGGATCTAGATTGGTATATATATAGTTTTTCAAACAAACTTGAGTTTCCGGCTTTATACAAGTCTCATGGTCACGGCTGACTGCTTATGGCTTCATGCTTGGAACTAAACCAAATATCTTTATGCACCACAATACATTTTTATAGTTTATTGCAGGATAAACAACTCCTCTGTTGAATCCCTACTTTGGTAGACATGTTATGGATCTGGGTACAACTGCAATCATACAAGGTGTCCGAATACTTCAAGCAGGATCTTACATATTATTAAACAATAAAACTTGTTTCCGTAGTGGACTAGGTCATTCTGTTTATAATTTTTAAGGTATGTGGAATTTATATCGTGTGATTTATAAAATAGTAATGTTTTTTTCTTGTGGTTCTGCCTGAACTTTGGACATTCTGGTTATGGAAATGCTTTGTGTAGGACTAATCCATCAGTTATTTTCTATGATATTCAAAAACAATTGTTCCTAAGAAAATATGAGGAGATACATGCCTCCTTAATTGTATTTCGTAACCTCTGACAATATTAATGATTCATCTTTTTTTAATGCGTCATTTAAAATCTATTTCTGTATTCTGTGATATTGGTGTTTTGTTTGTAGTATTATGCTTCTATTTGACGGCCCTGATGGTCTAGCGGTCACCACAGTAGCTGTTATGTGTGCAGGTCTCCAGTTCGATTCTCGATTTGACCAATTTAGGAAACAAGCTTTTCCATATTGATTCTAATTCGGGTGTTCCTTGTAGTACACGGAATTCACTAATTCGGGATCAGGTTATTTGGGTGGTCGTCTGGCAGACCATTGGAACGTTGGCCAAGTTGACCTCGGCGTACATATCGCATTGCTATTAACATAGTGTTAAAACTCAAATATGTGATATTCAAGATTATACCATTATTGAATAGAATAGAATAGAATCGTTTATTTCATGTTATCAATGTCACAATATTACAATTGGAAGTACAATGTCAAGGGATAACTATGATCGTCAGTAACAAAATAATAATAATAATAATAATAATGAATATAAAATAAAGTAGTATAACTACTGCTTGTCGAATAAAATAAAATTAAAATTGTTTCAAAAGAAACTCATCGACACTGTACAATTCAATATCCAATAAAAGGATTTTTAGTCGGGTACAAAACGTTTCATCGTTTCTAACACTTTTCAGGTCTGTGGGTAGATGTTCGTAGAATCGGGGACCTATTACCCGCGGATTTCTAGTTGCAAGTTCGGTACGGTGGGCAACGGATTTTAGTGTTCCCGCGTTTCGTAACGCTCGGCCTCCGCCCGTACGTCGCTCATAAGTAGCCAAGTTTTGACGCGCATAAACTATTATATCATAAATATATTGTGAGTACATGGTCATTATATTGTATTTCTTAAAAAGGTTTCTGCAGGTCTGACCCTTTTTTATGCCTACTATTGAACTTAAAATTTGATTTTCTACACGTCAATAAAACCGTCGTTAGAATATTGTAAAAACAATTAAAAGATATCTAGTTAACTACTTAACTCAAAATGATATACGCTTTATGTGAGCTAGTTCTGGCCAAAATAGTTGTTATTCAAAAATATGAAATTATTTTTTCTCTTTTATTTTTAAATATGTGTATTTGGCAAGTAGGAAATAACCTATACATACATTTACACAGATCATTCACGGGAAGCGAGTAGTCCGTTATTCATCGATTCTGAGAAAATACACTTTTCACTTTTTGAGTTAATACACTATACACTATATATTTCTCAACCCGATTGAGGATGTTGTTAAAACGGACATGGTTAAAATTACCAGGAATAATCGAACATGTGTGAAAAAAAATAAAATGAAGAGACTAGGAGTAGAGGAAGCGAAAGAATCGAAAACGTAGCCAGTAGAGGTCCATAGTATCTGATGATTAATATTTATTTTAAAAAAATCTGTAAAGCAGATAGCGACACGGCAAAAAGTCGTTAAAACAACCAAATCAAAGATTTACAACAAGCACATAGAAAAAAATCGTAAGGTCCGCCGGTTCGTTCCATAGCTTAATTGGCATAGCGTCTGACATGGTTTGCTAGATGATGTTGGTTCGAATCCAGCCAGATCAAATGAATTATAACAAACTATTGAATAATATCAAGGTGTTGAAACATTCTGATGCACTTAATTTAAAAAAAGTCCTGTATATCATAGGTATTTATTATTTACTCGTTTTCAAAGATTTTCATTACTACCAAATTTATATTATGTTGATTATTTTAATTTTTTTACAGGATATTCTTATCTACATAACACACCGATATTATGGGTTGAGTATGATTTCAAGCACTGGAAATACGACCCTAATGGCAAGGACTTGAGTATGATTACTAGTGCTTTTAATCATACTCAAGTCCTGACTTGAGCATTGAGTAGAGTTCTAGAATACGACCCTATAACACACAGTACACTAACTGAGCTTTAAGAGCGGTAGCCACGGAACGGCAACAGACGCTAGTTCGATTACTCGTTGTTTGTTCAATGTTATGTTGCGTCAATAATAATAATTTTATTATTAACTAGGTGCGTATTTTCATAAAAAAATAACATGAATATCCATAGCTTAATAAAAAAGAACGCGATTCAATAAAATATGTATTGCTGTTTTTGGATAACAGACGTGTCCAAAAGCGGAGGATGTGTCATAATCGCCACGTTTCATTGATCGCCTTAGTGCCAGTCTGCCGGTAAACATAGTCCACAATTTTTTAATTATTTTTTTTATAAACAAGTCGTGCGCCTAATGGTAAGCTGCACGCCTATCCATAACAGTTGCAGTGCCACTCAGAGCTCTGAGCTAAAGCTTTAAGTAGCATAAATCTGAGGGACACTGCCACTGCGCCTGTCACCCTTACCTTTCAAAATATGAACACAGTAATGCTGACATTATTGCATGGCGGCAGAAATAGATAAGGTGGCAGTACTTCCCTGGACGAACTCTTTCACAAGGAGCTCTATTGCTGCAAGAATCGGTATATGTACGGTTATATCCAAGGAAGTAAAACGCGGCTCCGTGACGGTGCTCCCAGCCATTTATTGCGGCCGAGACCACATTTTGCGGTCCGCCTGTTTTTCCCTTCCACCCGTAATCTGAAACTGAGTTGTTGCGAATGTCCGCTAAATCTGCATAAATTGAAATGTCAGCATCCGCATTCATCGATGCTTATATTAATTGCGAATGTTCGAGTCGTGACATGATTAACAATAATTTACAAACCTTACAGAAACAGACTGTAAGTCGAAAAAGCAGCTCTGCTGTTGTTTTTAAAATATAGCTTTGATAAAATTCCACAACGGTTAAGTCAGGCAGATTGATTGCTTACATGCAGATTGATTCTATTGTTAATAAATGTCAGAAAATCATTGAAATAATGTTTTATTACAATACCAAAGAAAACAGAAAGCTTTGAAAACAGAAATGAACTATTTTATTTTAAACGGAATTTATCACATAGCAAGATTGAGAAAATGCAGTAATTACGAATAAAATGCAATTTTATTCTATTGCAATTCGCGATTAGAAGGGTCCCATGTATAAGTCCGAGTGTGCTGTTGCCTGTACACATTAAGTGCTTTACATACAAAATTATACAGAAGAGCCCAAAAAAAAAAGAAATAGTGTTGGGTAGTGTTCCAAACAATGAATATAGGTATTGATGTCACAAAAAAGATTACAGCTTATATTATTACATATTGAGGGGCTATGTTAAGTGTGTACGTTATTATTATTACCTGACTATGTTTTCTATTGGTTAAAGCGACTTAAAAGATTTTTGGCTGGTCATCAACCGGACCAAGTATGCCTTACTAGGTTTATGAAGTTTCGAATTGTCTGATAAACTGTAAAACTTTGAAGCGACTGTCACCGCCACTATGGGAGTAGAATTCCGTTAAAAAAAGTCTAATTCTAAATTTACTCTGGAGCAGCCTATTATTTATATTCAAAACTCGACACGAGTAATTGAATTTGATACATCGATCGGTCATTGCCTTCGTTGACTAGAACGTGAACGTGAGATACGAATTTAAGGCTCCATAGCTGCTAATTTATTTATTTATTTAGCAATACTTTTCGTTTTTGTTCTGAGAAGATTTTAAATTTACGTACATTTCTTAGACCGAACGAATAGACATTATTATTATTAATTTATCGACGTATTTACAAATGGGCCATTCCAAAGTGACGGGTGGGACACTCTCCTTTTTTCTTGAACTTTATGTAATTTCTCCCTAACCATTGGTTAATTAGACTTAAAATGAAAATATCATGAAGCCAGATATGCAATTCAACTGCGACTATTTATTTTCGTAAATTTATGACATTATTTATACTCAAAACTTGTAATTTTCCAAGTTTGACGAGTGGGACACTCACGACACCCGCCTGTTTGAGTTGATGGCTTCATTGGCAAGATCAAGACAAACTATTAACATTTTATTCAGCAAGTTTTTCATATGAGACAACTTGAATGTTAAAGTTCTAATTTATATATACACTTAATTAATAACTTTGATAAATTTTAAGGAAATCAATATGTTAAGTTGTGACGGGCGGGACATGATTTGGGACGACATACAATTGAATACACAGAATTAATAAATTTACTCTGTTTAATATGAGATCCATCGTTAGTAAGCAAATATTTCATAATTTTTGTCTTATTAAAACATTTTAGCATAAAAAAATCAGAATTAAAGAACTGATAAAGTAATTTGTGAAGATTGTGTATCGTATCAAAATATATCGAATTTTAGAAGTTTTG
>NW_020653739.1:619783-693233 GCF_003589595.1 Hyposmocoma kahamanoa | reverse complement strand
TGAAGATTGTGTATCGTATCAAAATATATCGAATTTTAGAAGTTTTGCTCGAATATATAGTTAAACTAGTGGAGACTTTTCGTGAATTTCCTGATACTAAAATTCATCAGGAAAAATGTTGTCACTTTTTAATTGTCTTTTTTATGTGTTATAATGTCTTAATTATGAGAATTATAAAAAATTTGCTTACAAATGATGGATCTATGTATAAACAGTGTATTTTTTAAAATTCTATGTATTCAAATGTAACTTGTCCCACCTGTCACAAAATTGTGTCCCAATCGTCACAATTTAACACATTAAATATTAAACTCCGAAATTAAAGCAACTGTTACACTTAGTAAACATCGTAAAAACTCGAATCCATCAAAATACAAACATTCAATCAAAGTAAACTCGTTCAGAAGTGTGTCCCACCCATCGCTGTGTCGGGTGGGACACACTTTCAAATCTTAATATTTGACCAACCAAGCCAAAATAATGACCCTTAGCATAATTGTTACTTTTACAATAGCAAATGCCAAAAGATTGCATAGTTATTGGTTAAATTAAAAATATTATATGTTTCATTGTGACGGGTGGGACTTGAAATTAGTATTTATTGAAAGTTTAATAACTCCTCACCACATATACTTCCATGCAATCACTTATCACCGTTTTAAAATTCATAAATTGTATTTTCTTCGACAGCAATAAATTTTTAGAAAGACGCACAAATGACCGCGAAAATAGTTGTTAACATTATAAGAAAAAATGAAAAAATGTCTGCGTACACAATATCCGAAAAATCTCATTTATTTCTAATGGTTTCATTTATTGGGCGTATTGTAGTCAATATCATTAAAACCAAATTGTGTAATTTATTTTTTTGAACCGCGGTGTCATTTTCGCTGGAATGACCCAAATCCAAATTTAAAATCTCACGTGAAACCAAATACTGTATTAACTCAAAAATTGTGGCATTGACAAAAGTACGATTTGAATCAATAAGTTTATATTCGCGTTTATAAGTCCCATTATTATGTAATTAAGATTCATTCAATAATTTTCTTTTTAACTTTGAGATACCGCCTTCTTCCACCATGTTAGAGTTAGTATCAAACCGTTGCTGTTTTACGAAATCACTCGTTGCGAATTCGAGTGATGGGACTTTTAAAAAAAACAATATACAACCTCACCAATAACGTAGTTTCAAAGTAGAGTTCCCAAGTAAGTCTTACCGGGAGTCGAAGCCGAGACGTCTAGCGCAAAACCGTTGGGTCACCGAGGTCAAACATGAAAGTAGGGTGAACGCTGTAGAAATGAGAGCGTTGCGCATGTGTGATACGAGTGTTACAGACAACAAACAATGTAACAAAAGAGCGTTGCGGTGTCAAAGATAATGTAGTAACTATGATACAAAGTTCGGTCGTTTGGAAGAGATGGATGTTGATTGAATAGCGACACAAATTAATAGAAAGGACGTGAAAGGGAAGGGTACTCAATCCTTAACCTTCTAAGGCCCCGTGTACATCAAAATGTAAATAATATGTGAATTGATTCAGGCCCAGACAATGTTGTTCCTATGATACATGAACACCCAATGTACTTTATAATGAATAATGTTCCTACGCTACCGTCCTTGTTATAACTAACGCATGTGCATTTTGGTACCGTTCGAGATATTGGCACCGTTCGAGATATTGGCACCTAAAGTTTTATAGTCATCTGAATAAATATCCATTTTGCTTAACAATAAAACTGAAACTAAATAAGATATTAAAATGTCCGTTCTGATTATGTTAATAACTTAATTTCGCTAAAAAAATATCGATAACTTTAGTTGTATGTGGCAGTATATTGGGCGTTATATGGTATCTTGAAAAGTATGTTTTTCATATAAAACTATGGGCATACTTGCTTGGGCCTTAAGCATGTATGTTTTATATATGAAAATTGCAAAATAAACAGTTTTTCATCAAATAACTTTATATTATTATAATAAATCATAAGAGGCAGGGCGGATAGCTCGTAGTACTGACGGCCGTTGGAGCAGAGAGGTTCTCGAATGGAGATTACGAACCGGAAGGCGTTCAGTGGGACGGCTCCCTTTTAGATGGACGGATGACCTGGTAAGGGCGGCGGGTAATTGATGGATGCACGTCGCGTCCGAAGCCTATGTTAGGCAGTGGACGTCTTCCGGCTGATATGATAATGATGAAATCTCAAATTATTTATTCCGTATTGTCAGATTAGATTTGGATTCATCTTCAGTTCAGATTTTTTTTACTCATAACGTGAAAGGGCTGCTTTAGTTAGGCAAACAGCAGTAGCAGTAGAGCTCTATGTGAAAGGTTCGTCCAGTGAAGTACTGCCACCTTACCTATTTCTGCCACTAAGCTGTAATGTGTGCATTACTGTATTTTGGTTTTGAAGGGTAAGGGTGCTGGTGAAATTACAGACACATGGGACTTGTCAACTTATGTCTTATGGTGACGAGCGCAGTAGGAGAGTCCCTCAAAACTTTGCGATTTAAAGTTCTGAGCGACGCTGCAACTGCTATGGACAGGCGTGTCGCTTACCAAAGCGAACACTTAACTTACCAAACTTACTACTTAAACTTACCAAAGTTACTAAAGCTAGTTGTTAATTTATTTTAGTATTATCATGACTCAGACATCATTCTTATTATTATTAATTTTGTTACTTCTCGCTTTATATTCTTTAAGAGCACACTGCACACTATTATAATTTTATTATAAATTGGGTATTGTTGTTTTAAATGTTTAGGTTACAAATCAAATACTTGTTATTCTTTTCAGTTTTTGTCAAATAGGCATAGCCATCTACCTCTTCTTAGGCTCCAGCTGAAATCAGCGCTGTGGCTCTGCCCAGCCTGAAGCTAAGCTGGCTTTTTCGGCTATTATTATGTATTAATAGTAAATTTTTTAAATTGTTTATTATTTAATTTAAATTTAAATAATATTATTATTTTTTGTGTATTTATTTGTAATAGCCGAATACAAGTTTTCTTTCTTCCTTTCTTTACCACCAGGCGCAGGGCATGTTCGTCCCGTCACTTGATAATCCTAAAAAAAATATCCGTTTCTTGGCTCTTCTCTTAACTAGAAGCTGCACTCGTGCTTATTGAAGCCACAGTGAGCAGCAACTATGTAATCTTGTTCCTCGTGTCACGTGTACCTATCCATCACAGTAAACGGCTGCATCATTCATTTAACCCGCCTCGCGACGTTCAAATTACAGCAATTCATCAATTTTTTTCGTTAATTCATTGTTGTAATCTGAACCCCATGCTGGTATAGTCAAGTAATTATATTGCATACTTTATTGTTTATCGATTGCATTGCAATAATCGATCTGAAGGAGGTTAAGTTCATAAAATAAATTATTATGAATTATTTATTACTCGACTAAAAAAAAATTATAATAATATCTTAGGCTACCACACCAATTGCCTGGTCACAATTTATGGAACTCACTATTTGTATCAAAGAACTACTAAACCCAGAGCTGAATCCAATTTCATTTCGTTGTTAATCAAGACTACTGACCTGCCCAAACCAGCGGACTGGAAAGCAGCAGTTAAATTTATCAACATTTTAGTCTATTTCAATTTATATAAGGTATAATTTCATTGCTGACATCGACCTCGAAATATCACAGCGCATTTCTTTGTACGGTATTAATGAACACGCGGAAATCGGAAACAACGACGGTACCACAAACACCCAGACCCGATATAGAAAAGTTAGTTTTTTAACCCGGGACCTAACAGATGGCGACACCATAAAAGCCGGTGCCTAAACCACTCGAATACGGAGGTCATCAGGGAGACACCGGTATGCGTCCGAATCTGCCTTATTGCGCTGGAGATTTTTCGACTGCGTAACCGCTGGTGGAACAGAACCAAATCCGTTCGACCTATGGCATATCATACGACTCGTCGACTCGATGTCGTAAGGATTTTTTTTAATATAATACCAACTGAAGGGAGAAACAGGGGTGCGCCTTGTGGTAAGCGACACGCCTATCCATGACAGTTGCAGTGCCACTCAGAGCTTTAAATTGCAAAGGTCTGAGGGTCACTCCCACTGCGCCCGTCATCCTGAGACAGAGATTGCCAAGTCCCATGTGCTCGATATCATCCTTTACGTGGAGGCAGGCTGGTATAGAAATCACAGCAATAAAATGGCACCAAAGTAAAATTAGAAACGTTTATTCTGCCATCTTGTAATGTCAGTACAAAGAGTAAAAAAGCAATGGCGCACACGCGGGAAAATATGACGTTTGGTTTCTTTGTGTTGGTATTACATAAGTAGCCAACTTAACAATTATTGTTGGAATTCGCAACACCATGTGCCTGTAATTTCACCAGCACCCTTACCCTTTTAAACCGGTACGTAGCAATGCTCACATTACTGCTTGGCGGCAGAAATGGGTATGGTGGCATTACTTCCCTGGACGAACTCCTTCACAAGGAGCTCTACTGCTACTGCTGCTAGATAAATAAAGAGATATCCCTCATCAATGTGCGCTGACGCGTATAAACTCCTCTTCCAAGCTCTTCTCTGCCACCCACCGGTTTGCCCTGAACAGGTGAATAGAAAGCATTATTTAGCATCAGTCTAGATCTGTAATGTTGCCACTGAGTACGGGCTACCTTCTCAGTAGTTTTGTCCGACAGCGGATGAAAATTTCACAATATGTCTTGAAAGAATTTTGTACGCCTCTTCGTGACGCAGATTTTCTTACTATGTTTTCCTTGATCGTTAAAGGTACAATAAATTTTTAATCTGTACACAAGGCAGTATGTCAGTCAGTGTTAAGAAAAAAAAAACAACGAGTAACTTGTTTATATTACACGAACAATTTCGTGCCATTTTCGACATATGAGAGCACTTGAAAAATGTAATTAATAAAAATGCAGATATTGAAAGACTCCGAATAAAGCAGACTCATATCCTGAATCGAACTCCCAAAACATATAATATCTCATCATCATATACATAAATCATTTGTTCCCAAACTTTTTGGCTCACCGCCATCTAAAAAAAAAGCAAATTTTGTTGTGCGTGCGTGCGTGCGTGCGTGCGTGCGTGTGTGTGTGTGTGTGTATGTATATATGTGTTCTTGTGTTTATACACAATTCCAGTTTACATAGACATTTTCAAATGCGGTACTACCCCTTGGACAGCATCAACGCGTCCCAAAATATCGAAGTCTTCATGGGGACAGCAGGGACCACTTTGAGAAACTATGGTATACACTCTAAAGTCTTTATACTAGAGGTGTCCACTTAGAAAATACATCGATGTCTTCATTCGATGTAAAACATCGAAACTTTGCATCGATGTTTTTCAATGCATCGCTTAAAAAATCGAGGTGTTTTCAATATTGAATACTTTTTTGTTTTTCTTAGCTTAACAGTGGCTGCAGAGTAACACTATAGCAAAAGAGTGGTGCTGTCGCTGCTGTAGTGACGTATTTAATTTTATGATACTTTTATGTTACTTTAGTTGTTCTGGTCAAGAGAAGCCAGGAACTGAAAAAAATGGTATTTGAACTGCAAGACATACATTTGTAGGTGAAAAAACGAAATGCAAATTAATAGAAATGTTTTTACGCAAGAGTACTGTCTAAAATACACAAATCAGTTCGATACATATACAATTATTCATACACAGAAGAATTAAATAAGCTAGGATTATATATACAATTAAAACAAACACTAAATGACTTACAATACAAATAGAAACACAAAAGCACGCTTAGAGTTAGTGTTTTCTTTGATTCGATGTTTTTATTCAAAAATATCGATGCATCGAATAGAATTTCTTCTTGTCAGAACATCGAATCAATCCGATGTATGCTACGATAAACATCGAATGGATTGGATACATCGGTGTTCAACGAATATCCCTACTTTATACTGTGTATAAACAAACAAATGAAGCGATGTCGACCTCGGCGCTAGATGGTTAAGATGAATTTGGAAAATGCGCTTTTCAACCCTAAATAAACGGTAAAATATAAACGTAGCCCTTCCGATTGAAGCCTAAAGAGGGGAGTTTTATTGGTTTTAGTATCCAACTCAATACAACCATGTTTATATGTATTCCGTGCACGGACTCGGGTATTCAACTTATATCGATTTTTATATACTCTATAGACTTGGCGTGTATTCTTGTTTGGATTTTATTTTTTGTTATATTGATAGTGTCTGGCGGCAGTTCAGCAAGTTAAAGGTACCTTGTTCGATTCCAGTGCTTTTGGTGCTGTTTTTGGGTATTTCCGAAGGACCTAAGCGTGCAGTGCATCAGCGATTCTAAAATGATTTTCTTAGGTACACTTTGAACGAAAATAACGAAGCACATGTCGAGATAATGTTATACATAGATACTTAAATTTATTTTAAATTTATTATTTTTGTTAAAAATTCTAAATCGCGTATATTTGTTATTTTTTAAACAAACCGGCGTTTCGGGCCCTTTAGTCTATCAGTGGCGAGGTGTGAAAATTGTCGTTAGTAAAGCCGGAGCAAAACCAAAAATTGTAATAACACGAATGCACGTGTCTGTGTACTATCTACGTGATTTACGTAAGTCTGAGTACATTTTTCTTCGCAACAAATGCATCGAACGCGTTAGCGTTAAAACCGTAATTACGGGGAGTGTATTTTTCCGTCATAAATGCAGAACAATTCGTTTTCAAAACCACGACACAGCGTAAAACGTTTCTAAGCGCATTGCAAGGGCTTTTGCAAGTGTATGTTCGAAATTTCACCTTCGAAAGAATTAACTAACACAAATTCTGTAGTTGTTACTTGACGTTTGGCTTGCGAGAGTATGCGTTTATGCGTAAAAAAGGAGAATGGGCAAAATGGACCTGGGAGCGGCCACTTCAAAAACTACTTTCAATCAATAGATATCATTAATACGATCAAAAAATATTATGGGCACCAATACGTAAGTCATCAAGTTTTCGAAATATCTTGAATAATGTTTATTTTTTAATGTAGATACTTAATATTTGAACTTCTGTCTGGAATTTTGTTTGTGTGGTGTGTATGTTAAAAATGATTACCCAAATGGTGTCTTAAGTTTAAAAGGGTTCTGTGAGCTGTGGAATTATGACACAATTTTGGAATCTGGTCCAGTATTTCTTGTTATAATATTTTTTAGGGAATATAAAAGATATGAAATAAAATAAAATATATTGTTTCAAAACTCATTTACTTCGTCTATTATCACTTCATCTAAATATGATGCTGGAAGATTAAGAGCTCCTTGGTGCCGTGCCCACCCTAAATACCATACAATCGACATGACGTGAGCACAGCAACCCAAGGTCCGTCTACCAGTAAGGCACGTACAATAGTGTTGTATTATGCGCGCTCTTCCAACGCCTTCCCTATTTACTACTATATGTATATACATAATATACTCGTGCTCTGGTGTGTCTTGATTGAATACGTCCTCTCAAAAGATAGCAATCTCCAGTTACATGCATTTGCGGAATATCTATAGATTCATCTTCCATAACTTCTATAAAGTACACTCCATCTCGTAAGTGCTCGCTACAATACGACCGAGCAAGCTTTATTTGATAACTACCTAAAGCAAACAGTATTAAATCTCTTTCTTCTAATTGTGGAAAATCATTTATAGTTAAATAATCAGCTGATATAGAAACAAAGCTCACACGGTGCCTATTTAAATTGTTATTAATGACGTAGTCGGCCAGTAAGTTGTCTACATTAATTTTCAAATGAATTTCATTTAATATATCATTTGCGTAAGGTCCATAGGTAAAAGGTTCCCGAAAAGCATTAAGAATGGCTGCGGCATTTTTAAAATCTTGGAACATGTGTGGTACGGCCCTATTAAAATACTTCTGCCGTAACAATTTAAAATCTCTTTTAAAACGCCCGTTAATGGCTTCAATTCCCCATCGACAAATTGTAACAAGCCGCGACTTGTTTGCTTGACTAGTTGAGAGCTGCGTTTCATTGTTTTGCTTTGACGCTGGCATATGAGTTGTGTAACCACAAGATTCAATAACTGGTAATGAATCCCTAAAACCCCTGTCCAAGATAAATACATCCCCTGCTTTAAAAAACCAATGAAATACCGAGTCTTCTGACATTAATTGTGTCATAATAGTTGAGTCAGATGTTGTTGCCGCAAAAGGTCCAACTACGTCAATTATGTATCCGTCACTACACGTAATAATAAATGGTTTTAGCAAGTTTTGAAACTTATGTAAGCTGTATGTAAGACGTTGGAATGAAAAATTAGAACTCTTTTGTATATAAATGTACGTGCCATCAAATATAAAGATTAATCTTCTATCTTCTTCAGATTCTGGATTCCCAAAAATAGCATTAGGTATTAAAAGGTTTCTCCTCTCTACTTCTCTCGTAATATGGTCAATTCCGAGGTGACGCGTTACAAAATCGTTGCTTAAACATTCTCTTGATTGTTTTAATAAGCGCTCAAAGGTGCGTCGAGATATATTAAAAAGATCAGACAGTTTTGTATTTGACTCTCCCGTTCTTAGCTTACTAAGGTAGATGCCCAGAGCAACTTTAGGTCGTTTACACCTTTGAGTCAATAAAGGTGTCTCTTCTATAATTTGTTGAAACTGCGCCGGTGTAACTCCAGTCCAGAAAAATAATTCATCAGCATCAATATTTTCGATATTTTCGAAATTAAAATGTGCAGACTTTTGTAAAGATCTCTTAACCATTTCAAATACATCCGTGACTTGTTCTATGGTAAATGAATTTAATAAAATAGGCGAACCAATTAATATCTCCCAATGGTTTGATCGTATATGTTCTGGGCATATTCTAGCCTCGTCAGGTATGTATATATTGTGATCACAAAAAACTTTAGTTTTAATGCGATGTGGAATCCTCAAGTGCGTTTCTGATTCACATCCCGGAAACAAACAACGTGAAGCAGTGTTTGGCAGACGGTAATAATTAGGTATAGAAACAGGGACCTGATCTGTCGAGATTTCATCACGAGCCGATTCTTGTGGTTGGTTTCTTGATTGAGCACGTTCAGCTCTTTGCCAGCAAGGGCGACAGATGTAGTTTCTTCTATTTTCAAATATAGGATTAGGATCCACGCGGTCACCAATATAATCCATTAAAAATTGATTAGCATCAAGAACTTCTTGTGAGAGAGAATAACGTCTTCTGTTTCGAACTGAAACGTGACATGTAATGCAAGTTTCCATTTCAGTCACGCACACACCACTTTACTAAACAAGAATGTCCAAGATCAAGCCTAGTTGTTATCCAAGAATCAACACCGATACAAATCGCAAAGCAAAATCAGTAGTCCGGTAAACAGTAATCAAGGTCTTATGAGGATCAGCAAAGAATCGACAGCACAGAACAGTTGTTAGTGAAGCAAGTCAACAAACAACTAAACTAAGTTAATTAAACACGCATGCACCTGGATGCACGTGCACATAAGAGGGTAGGAGGGAGGGGGGGGGGCTAGTTTAGGTCCCGGCGGCATGACTCCACAAAGCATTGTTTTATTTTATAGAAATATCCAGTAGACAAAGGAATATTTGTCAAAAATGTAACACGTGTTCATTTATTACTTGGACAATTGTATTGGTCATAACTTTTTTTACACACAAAATACGACTCTGACTCCATACTAAGTATTGTTTGTCGTAACATAAAGAATTATAAAAACTATGTTTTTGAAGTGGCCGCTTCCAGGTCCAAGGCCCTTGTATTTTGCCCATTCTCCTTTGTTATTTTTATAATATAAGATTTGGTATGAAATTACTTTAATTTTTAAATCACTCCATACCTGAAGTATTACAAAAATCATAAAATAATTTTAAACCTACAAAAAAAAAACCATTAAAGGTCTTAGAATCATAACGCATAGAATGATAGTTTCAAATCAAATGAACTGTCACAAGTGAGGCAAAAATCAAATTCATGTAGGCTAGTTTTAGTAGTAGGTTAATTTTCGGTTTTAGTGAATATTTATATAAAAATACAAGTTGAAACGCGTTACTTCCTTGTGGAATGTGATGTTAGTATCTATTTTATTCTTGTCTGACGTATTTTTACACTCATTTACCGTACTTTTCGTCATTTTTAGCTAAAATTCTGGAGCTGTTCGCGGTGCAAGTTAACCTTGAGCACTGAAGGCCCGCCCGCTCGTGTAGGCCCTTTAGGAGCGCTTCAATTTGCCTCACTTAGCGTGTGCGGGCTAGGTTTCTATGCGTTATTATTCTAAGTTAAAGGTTTAATTCCTTCTATACAATAGAAGTGCAAGTCACCAACACCAACAAGAATAGGTCAAATTGAGTGAATTAATGATATAGGAACGAACCAAAAGTAATTAGCTTCAATACCTAATATCCATAATTTTGAGTTGCATATGCATTCTATACCCACCTTTTTGCACCTTTCAGTAATGTTATTGTCGCCTGCTGGGTCAGCATTATCAGAGTCTTGAGCGTTTTAGTGGGTTTATTAAATTCCCCATATCCATAAACATAAACGCAAAAATATTTAGAGATTACAATACTGTTTAAGTCTTTAATATTTTTTATTTGAAAGCCGACTCACAACACTCACTGTTTTATGAAATTAACCAGCATTTCAAACTATGGCCCATTTCTTTTCATTTTAATTACAATACAATCACAAATTTCAAGACAACAACCTGGTAATCGTAATAATTAAATACGCGGGTATCAGACTCCAACAATGTACAGTTGTCAAGCGTTTCGAGATCTTATGTCTCTTTTATTCTCGCGAGTAAAAAAGAAATATAAATATGTTCTCTCATAAAAATTATTACCCAAATACATTCAGTAGAACTCACGACACAAATCAAAGCACAGATAAAATCATATTTCTAATTTAGTTGTATTAATATCATAGCTGGCAACTTACAGGAATTATAACTTTAAGTTTTTTTCCTGTAAGTTGGCGATTATCGCCAAAGTCGTCGGTGTTTAAAAATAAACAGTAACGGAGTGGAAATAAGATTTAAATTTACGTGAACGCTATTCGATAATAATAATAATAATATTGTTCGCCGGTTCTTGAACCTGAGTCCCTGACCCGGGCCGACTGAGCCAGTGCCGGGAAATACAGCCTCTCCCATTTAAAAATTCAAAATCTTTTAGGCCTTGGGAGAGGCGAGAGTCTAAAATACATAATAATAATAATAACGCACAAACTCAACATAGCCCCGCACTAGGGTAACCCTGTATCGCGGGTGCCATGGACACACACATAGACAACCATAAACTACACTCAAACTCAAGAAAGAAATGTAGGCCATTCAAATATTTCTCCCGGCCCAGGAATCGAACCTGGGACCTCTGTGTGGCAGATGCCTGACTGCCGTTCACCGTGCCGGTAACCGTTCAGCCACGGAGACAATAAAATAATGATAACCCGATAATCTTCGGGTTGTGGGCCGCCATTATTAGGTCGTATTCCACTATGATTTTTGCAAATGTGTGCGTGTGTTTTGATGTGAGCGAATTTATTTCATGAATGAAATAAATGCCGGGACGATGTCGGCTTATTCGTGCTGTCATTGGTTAAGATCCACCGGGAAGGCAATACGTCGTATTATCAAGGACTTTACGCACGCGTTTATTAATGAATTATTTGGAATGTACGATTTTTAAGTGGTGGGATAAGCGCGCTGTCTTTTCAATATATGTGGTAACTTTTAGGCATGCCGGTGGGAATCGAGTTATATGGACGCCTCGCCACTGGTACCTATAAATGTCAAATGTCCCATGGTACCCACCATTCGAAAAAACAGTTTCATTACCTAATGTTTAACAATCGCGAAAACCTAAAAACTCGAAAATGCAATATAGTTTTATGTGGTAAGAAATACACTCATCAAAAGTATCTAGGGGATCACTTCAAGCACGTTTTGCCAATTACGGGAAATAAGATTTTTAATTATTTTTTTTAACACTGTAACACACCTACTTTATGTATTGTACGGTCTTAAGATAGAATGTTTACTTTTAGTTCACGAAAAATCCTCATCACGAAAAATCGAAATATCCTCAAATTTTATCGCCTATCATATAGGGTGAAAATCATCATCTCGCGGAACGGTTTCCAGGAGTCGAGTCCCTTCTTGGGAAGAACTGCCCAGACCTTCCGCATATAGGGTGAAATTGTATTGGCGTCATACAAGGTGTGATTCACGAAAATAAATCGTTTTTCTAACAACCTGGAGTTTTGACTTGACTGCAGCTGCGTAACATCATTTCACGGTAGAGAGAACTTCCCTCCTTTTACAGCACAATTTTTTTATAATCGATTTTATAATTTGATTTTGAAAATGAAAAAAATTATTGGTTTAAAAAAATCATTAAAATCTGATTCTCAGTAAAATATTAGCAAAAACGTCCTTGATCCCTCGACATTTTTGTTGTGTGTATGTCTAATTATCATTATCTGTAATTATGACATACGTAACACAAGATAAATGGTTTTACAGTTCTGTATAGTTCACACGGAAGTCAAAACAAAACAACAATAAAGTCCGTTGTTCAAAATTCAAATTATTATAGATTTTAAATCTAATAATAATTAATTAATATTCATGTGCATCCGGAAATTCTTATATTTATAATTGACAAAATGGAAACACTGTGCCTACACCGTACACACTCAAAGGCAATAAAGTCGTGCTGCTAACAGAATAGGGTGAACTTAAATAACTTGAGTAATACCTTGAATTCTGAATTCAAAACCATTCTGTCGTGAAGCATTTAACGAATTTTGCTTTTAGTTACAAACTAAATAATTATCTGGACGATTTTCAAAGCACAGTGACCGCATTCACTCAAATTACACAATTTATGAACGGAATTCGTCGGCCGATATGCATGAAATTTAGAACTAGCATAAAAAATATATTTCCACAAGTCGTGAAGAAGACCAAATTTCGACCTTTGACCTGAGATAATTGAGGTCAAAGGTCACCATGTTAAGTCATATGGGAAACTCCGGGACGTTCCGGTTTTGAAGGGTAAAGGAGCTGATGAAATTACAAGCACATGGGACTTGTCAATTTATGTCCATCAGGGTGACAGGCGCAGTAGCAGTGCCCTATATCAGTAAATGCCATCAGCACGTTTCAATTTATTCCGTTTGTAAGCCAGAACTGTCAGTCTGTAGTTTCCCTTCTAAATAATAAATGACTGGACCTTTATAACCTCGTCATGGCCCACGTACGTTCTTTCAGTTAGCTAATTGAACGTTTCCTTAATTGAAGAAAGACGGGGTTTACGTTATGCTGTTAACCCGATTGACTGCTTATTTGCAATTAATGCGTGAACTCGTAATCAACTTCATACAGCCGAGACATCGACTGCATGAAGTTGATAACGACTTCATGCATTAACTGCATGCAGTTAAAACTCTTCATGCAGCCGAGATCGACATGCAGTCAGTCTGTTAGCAGCCTCATATCTACGACGTAGCCTTTTCAAGTAGCACTAGAAAATTAAAAATGGACTTGATGTCAACCATTTATATACGTTTTAAAAATCGATATCACACAGTACATAAATAATTTTTATATCGATTTGTGAACACACCATATCGCATTTGTATGAAAAGGAAAAGCATAGCAAACATGTGTACGCTGCAATGCATTTCTGTTACGTCACACATTGATTGCGTGCAAATTCCCTTTGCTGGTATTTAATTTGTACAATCCAAATAACGCTCACGGGGAACTCACTCCCCTGCCGTACATACCTAACAGGGATTTGTCATAGTCCACGCGATGTGTTTGTAACATATGCGATGCGTTATCCATTATTGCATTATTTACGATTGATAAATATGTTCTGTATAATGCACAACATTTTCATGGTTACATATGTAGTGCGAATTCGCACCCGTGTCTTGTGGGTATGATATAATCTCAGTACAGAGTACTAAAAAAAACCGACCTCAAAAGTACGTTGAATTACGTCTATTTGCTAAGTTTTATTGAAATATCCTTAAATTCGCCACTATACAGGACTTGTCACTGAAGATAACAAAAATCGGTTCTCACTACTCAAAGTATATGGAGAGAAAAACGCCTTGGATTGGAGAAATAGAAAAATCAACCATTAAGATAATTGCTCCTTAGTAAAATTTAGGCGCTATTAATAAAAATGAATCTTCATGCGTGAACAGCCACCCTTAGAGGTGGATGATTTTCTTCAAAATGAAATGGGACCACTATGGAAGTACCCCCTTCGCAACAAAAAAAGAATCATGAAAATCGGTTCACAAATACCGGAGTTATCGCGTAACATACATACAAAAAAAAAACATAGTCGAATTGAGAACCTCCTCCTTTTTTGAAGTTGGTTAAAAATAGGAACTTGTTTACTCGGCGATTGTTCTTTACAGACTCTGTTTTCCTAGGCAATCTTTAGCGAGGGAGAACCCCTCCCGTCCTCTCCATCTACTTCACCCACTCTTATCATTTCTGAATCTTTAATAACAGTCAGATACCCAAGTATAAAGTATACATAGAAAGAAGTAAATTAGTAACTATCGTCACAGATTACTTCATATTTACTACGTAACCAATACATCACTCATACAAAATCGAAAATACTTACGTTATAATAGACTACTAAATCTGACTAATTAAACCAGGCGCTCAGAACGAGGTAAAAGAAGTTAAGCACGCGCTCAGAGAGGTGAAAATAACGTTTATTGCCCACCTTGTGCAGTCATGCGGAACCGAATGCTGGGGTTGTTCAAGGATTGTAATGTAAATGAAAGACTTGTCTGTGCGCTTGCACTGTTGCGATACACTCAGCGGTAGGCACTTATCGCGTAACCTCGAGCGAGTGATGGAGCCCTGCTATCAGTCAATAAATGAATTGTGATTGTTACTATTATCGATTGCAGCCATACTGTACAGTTTAGACTCCATCTATAATAAGCACGCGTCAGCACCGCGTTCATTCTAAACGTGTGTCAGGGTTATCCCTAACACACGTCTAGCGTACAAATATTACAATCATGTGATCTTTGGAGGTACTTACCGTTACTGACTAGCAATGTACTAACTTACCTAAAGCGTTTAGGTCCCTTTTATGCGTGTTACCACTTTACGCTAATTAGGCTCAGGTGAACTTGACATGTACACCCCACTACAAATGTTGTGCATTGCATCAACATTCTCAGCATATGTATCGTATGTAGATATTGATACCGTAAAAGAAAAACACGAAACAAAACAGAAGACACAGAAGCAACACAAAAATTAAAGCACATTATTCACATAAACAAGGAACCAAAATATAAAGATATTTTGTGTGGTTCCAGCTGCGGTAAAAAAAGGGGTCACTCTCTCAGTATTTGCTGGAAAGCGCAATGCGTTCTCAACACCAACTTTCAGTTAGGCTCTTAAGGCTATGGTTACTGTGCACGCGAATTCGGACGAAAATGTGTTGAAAGCTAGTGAGCGAAATCCTCGTCAGAAAAAGGCGGATAGCGCGTTTTCTGATATTCTCATAGTCGGTACGTTTCTGCAGCCTAGCAAAGATGGACGAACTTGAAATTTCATTTTCTTAATAGTCCGCTAATGACGTTATTGTTGTTAAATGGTGGAAAAGCATATCAACCAGTTATTTGCTAGTAGAAACGACAAACGAGAGTTTCAAATGTTATTTCGACTTAGCAAGTATAGTAGATACTTGTACCTTTAATGGAGCCTTTAAACAGAAACCTATATTGTCGATACAGAAACAAAAACTTTTTGTTACATGGTGATCATACATAATAATAATGGCGAATTTACACCGGGTCGTCTGTCGAAGTCGACGCACCCAGCGACTGGACGCTTCGGTCGACTTGTCTGCAAATTATCGTCGTCTGACGACTCACTACTTACACCGCAAGCGAAAGTCGTCTGACGATTTAGTGTAAATGCACCATATCGCACATACTCATAGCCCCGAACTAGGGAAACCCTGTATCGCGGGTAACATGGACAACTAAAACTCACCCTCAAACTTACTCAAACGTACAAGAAAAATAGATGTGGACCTTACAAATATTTCTCACGGCCCGGAAATCGAATCCGGGACCAGCAGTATTTACCAGGAGAAGCAGTATTAAAGTAAACTGCTAATGATATTCTCTCTACGACGTTGTTACGTGTAAGTTCTATCGGCCTTCAACCCTTCGTGATCTCACATTGTAATCTCCAAAGTGTAGTTTGAGCGGAAGCCTGCCAGTTTATTTCTTTAAATACAGAACATTTTATCCGTGTAATGTTATTTGTGGTAAGAATGGTTTATATACACACGGATGGTAAAACCGGGTTGTTTATTATTATTTATTATTATTATGTTGTATATTATTATTAGGTTAGTACTTAAATTCTACTACGGCGTTTGTGATTGTTATTAAATGCCGCATCACGGGGCACTTACTCCTATCCGCGATTGTCTTCAGTAGGCCGTTGCTGCTGCCACGTATTCTGTTTAATAAAGACCTACCGACCTGCCGACTTCTTCCGTAAGAGTGCCATGAAGCTGTCGACGCGAACTATAAGTACCATTATGACTATTTAAGGGTGTAGTCACGCGAGCTGTAAGAGTAGAGCTCCTTGTGAAAGAGTTCGTCCACTGAAGTACTACCGCTTGAGCTATGTCTGCCGCCAAGCGGTAATGTAAGCATTACTGAGTTTCGGTTTTGAAAAGTAAAGGTGCTGGTGAAATTACAGTCATAAGGGACTTGTCAATTTATGTCTCAATGCTTGGCAGTGCCCCTCAGATCTTTGCGATATAAAGCTCTTGAGTGGCACTGCAACTGCTATTAGCAGACGTGTCGCTTACCACCAGGCGCACCAATTGTTCGTTCCGTCACTAGGTATCATAAAAAAACTGCATCACCACTGCCTACTTATAATGCAGTCTGAATGTAGGTTTTTTTTTTTCGGAAGCTCAAAAGGACAGTGTGAAGTCTTTTACTATATATTATTGATGTTATATACATCCACAGGCAACGAAGTTGTGATCGTGATATTAATTATAACATTTTTTTTAATGCAATTTACTAATAAAATTGAATTCTATTATAGTAATAATAAAAAAAAATGGCAGCACTAGTGTATACAGAACGCAAAAGTCCGTGACATAGATGCGACCGATTTGTCCGATTGCGAGTAGGTGGTCGATTGAGGGAAAAACACTGAGAAGTGTTGTATTGTCGATTGACGCCATCTAGCGGCAGTTGCTAGTCAATTTTTCTTGTTTGCTGCCCGATTATATACGATTATATTCCTAAAAATTTTCACGATAGAAAAGAAAAACACAAATTTGCCTCGAAATTTTACAACAGCTGTATTCAATGGGTAATTTACATATACCAATGATTTTTTTTTATATCAATCGAACTAAATAGAACACGTATAGTACACAGTAGAACACGTAGTATACGATATACATTTTGAAATTGCTTTAATTTTTGCTTGGAAAAAAATTAATTCGAGCTGAGGTAGTATCGACTCTTAATAGCTGCAAGTACAAGCGTGACATTTGCATAATCAATGATTTATTATTTATTTATGATAAGCATTGTTAAGATTACACTTTTAACGTGAGCTTTAAATATTTCACCTTCATATTATGCAGTCTCAAATGGCTATAACAACAGTTATTTTTAATAAACAGGTTTCTCGAGTAATTTTTACATAATAAAACCTAAGATTTATAAAACAGTGTAACTACAATATCGGGCTACTCTACATGATATGACATTTCAATGAAATAATTAAATAATAAATATTATAAATAAATATTAAATACGTTGCTCTGATCCCAAAGTAAGTAACTAAAGCACTTGTTGTATGGAAATCGGAAACAACGACAATACGACAAACAGCTAGACCCGAGACAATATAGAACATTTTGTTAGTTTACATTGTTCCGGCCGGAGGTCGAACCCGGGAGGTTAGACATGGCTACACCATGAAAACCGGTATGCAAGCCACTCGACCACTAAGGTCATCAAAACAAGCATTTGATAACTTAATTTTAATTCCATAAATATTTCGTAAGATTTATGCAACTGATAACGATGTAAGCAGGGGATTCCTCAATTTATATCAAATTGTCATTGACACGCTTTAGTTATCTTATCATAGACATAAATTACATTTTTTTTTAAACTATAATTTAAACGAAGGCCTTATTGTTGGCCACATGCAAGACCAAGAGGACACTAACCCGGTTTTTTTCTTAGGGTCTTATTCCAGAATTCGACTCAATGCTCAAGTCAGGATTTAAGCAGACTTGAGTATGATTTCAAACACTGGAAATACAACCCTAATGGCAGGGACTTGAGTATGATTTCGAGTGCTTTAAACCATATTTAAATCCTGACTTGAGCATTGAGTAGAGGAATACGACCCTTAGTCTCAGTGTTGCTGCAACAGTTTTTATTTTTTATTAATATTCATATTATTTATTTGCGAGTTACATGGTTACACAGGTGTCCTTATGCTAATGGTCCTTGACATATAACACTCAGTGAGGGCACTGCAACATTCTGAGGGCACTATGTCCTTACTTTACTAACTACATTATTAAAAATCAAAGTCAAAGGCAAAGATAATTTATTCCATAGGTAAAATAAATTTACACTTGAAAACGTCACATTTACATTACATTAAACTACTGCTCGTTCACTACGCTGACTTCCCCGAGAAGAACGAGCAAAACAAGAATCTCTAAGGATTGCTCTTTTCAAACAAACCAAAATGCTATGGAATACAATTTGAATCAAATTTGTGTGAATTCTGGAGCCGTGTCGTCTTTCCATACATCTTTATCTAACACGTCTTCAATTTTGTAATATGACTTTTCGATCAAAATATTTTTAATGTGACTTTTAAACTTAGGAAATGATAAACTTAATATATGCTCAGGAATCTTATTGTTAAAAAACAGGTATGGTGGCAATACATCCCTGTACGAACTCTTCCACAAGAAACTCTTCTACTAGTAACTACTATAGACGTACACCATTCAATGTCTCGAAATATAGCTTTAAGAATAAATGTTCATAGGCAATATGATAGGAGTCGTGTTATGTGGAACCTTCGCCATTGATATTTACGGTCAGGGTAATGATAATAACAAGTGAACGGGTTGCGTACTTAGAATATATTTATTTACAATTATAATAGTACAGTAGCACAGCCGGCGTTAGTTAAAACGTGACAAAAACTCAAAACTGAGAAAATAATGTTTAAAGAACAGAAATTAAAAGATATCTACTTTTTATTAATGATTGTTAATATAAAGATGTGAAGAAGGTTCTAAAATCTCTGACTGGAGGTCAGTAGCAGCGCAGAATGTCAATACCCAGTACAAAGCTCTTACTCGACAACTTGACCTGTAGCTCAGTTGGTAAGAGTAATACTACGGTGCGGTATGGTCGTGGGTTCAAGTCCCATAGGGTCGAAAATGATTTTCTATATGTTCAATCTTTGTGTTAATAGTAATAAAAAAAAACTAGTAGAGTTAGATGTTTCGCAAAAAATATCTCAATAATAAATTCTACTTGTCTCTTGCATCGCCTAGGAAAAAATTAAAATATTCATAGATCTATAGATACAGAGATTTTTTATTGATTACGGCAGTATACATAACAATTTTTTTTTAAATGCCACCTGCGCTCTTTCAACTAACGACAGCAGTGCAGTAGAAACCCATCCACCGTACGTGTACGTAAATCTGCCAACAAACAATAATGTAAGGCATTATTGCGTTCTGGCTGTGAAGTATGCTGGTGTAATTACAGACACGTGGGACTTGTCAACTTTATGACTCAGGGTCTTTGTGACTTAATGCTGTCTGAGTGGCACTGCAACTGTTGTTAGTAGGCGTGTCGCTTACCACCTGGTGGTACGGTGATGGTGGTGGCACGACTCATTTGTCACGTTACGGCGCGTTCCATTATGTCGTTACGGTTTATTTATCGTTGAACGACTGTCGCGTCTAGTCTGTTCCCATATCACGACTATCTGTCGTAACTGTGTCGTGGACGTTTATTTTATCGTTGAACGACTGTCGTGTCTAGCTGTTCCCACTAGATCGTGACGACAATTTATTGGTTCACGGCAGCCGCCTTGTCGTTTGCACGACAGAATCGTTAAAAGCTGCGATTATCTGTCGTCACATTTTTATCGTGACGTTTTATTTATCTTCAGACGATTGTCATTCTAGCTTATCCCATTGTCACTACAATCTGTTGTCATAACGCCAAAAAAGTCGTGAACTATAGTTAATCGTGTTATTCTATATGTGAACAACTTCATTTAAATATACAAGACACGACACTTTAAACTGCACGACTATCTGTCGTCACGACATAATGGGAACGCGTCCTAACATGATATCATTTGTCCTGTTACAGTATATAACAAAAAACGAATTATAAATGTTGAAAAAATGGACTTAAAAAGTTCGTGGACTTACATCTATTTGCTTAAGTTAAGTAAGTCTTGAGTTTTATTGAAATCGGTTACCGGAAAGTGCGCGAAACCGGATTCATCCCCTAGTTTGCCACCCTTAGAGTTGGAATATTTTCTTAAATGGGACAAATATTAAGGTATCCGCTTTCCAACAAAAAAAGAATCATCAAAATCGGTTCACAAATGCCGTAACATACACACAAAAAAATAATACACAGTCGAATTGAGAACCTCCTCCTTTTTTGATGTCGGTTAAAACAGTAACTTACAAGGATGATGACGTCACTCTGGTGATTCGCTGAATCAAAATTTTACCATTACACTTTACTTTTATTGGGCTCAATTGAGAAAAGTACATTTCTCAAATTGCTCCTACCGGATATCGAAGCCGGGACGTCGCAATCCAGAGCCTACAGCCTAACGTACCCTTGAGCCTGTACATTTTGTGACCTTTTTCAAAAAATGTACAGTTTAATTTAACGGAGTTCTATATGTAATGTGTGGTTCGAACGAAGGTTCCTAATTGAAAATTTAAGCCCAAGATCGCCAAAATGACCGATAAATGATATCAGATAAGATTTAAATACGTGAAATGATAGCTACTAACGTGTAACGATATCTACCGTAGATAACTATGATATGACTTGACAACTATATAAGTATACATAACTGTTATAACAAATCAATAATAATATAATTCATTCTGATCTTTGAACTTGAATCCCTAATACCGGCCGATTGTGCCATTCTTGGTGAATATCGCCATTCCTATTTGAAAATACAAAATTTATTTTTAAGACCACGAGAGAACCGAGAAGAGAGGTTTGTAAATCAATAATAATTTACAGCAAATTATGCCTTGAAGAGTTATTCACTTTGCAGAAGAAATGTATTAGAATAATTGTAAAATACTTTACCGTCTTTATACATTATAGAAATGTGTAAATTTGTGAAAAAAGTCATCAATATTTCACTCAAGCGAAGGACACCTACACCCGTCTATTGAGCCTTAGACATAAAAATAGATATCCCAGACTCAATTTATTCACCAAACCATTACGGGTCATTTGATAGAAAAATATTACTAAAGTCTGAAGCAGTTTTTTTAAGAATGAACCAACAGCATTTTTGTAAAAAAAAGATGCGGAATCTTTTTTTTAATAATACATGTGGCAGGACGAACAAGTCGTGAGTCGGGTGGTAAGCGATATGCCAGTCCATAACAGTTGCAGTGCCACTCAGAGCTTTGAAACGCAAAGTTCGGAGGGGTACTCTGCCACTGCGCCCGTACCCTTCAAAACCGGAACACAGTAATGCTGACATTACTGCATGGCGGCAGAAATAGATAAGGTGGCAGTACTTCCCTGGACGAACTCTTTCACATGGAACTCTTCTGCTACTAAAAGTATTAACGTAACTTAATATCAAAAGTATTATGTTACGTTATTATTATCATTGTTATTATTAGGTACGTTTAGGCAACAGGAGTTGATTTGAGAACAAATCGTCGCCTTACTTTCTCAAACTCGTATCTTAAAGCACAAAGTTACTGAAACGAATTGTATATACAAAATTTTTAGGCTGATTTCACACCACATTTCCTTCATATTCACACACTGGCTTAGATTATGTAAAGAATAAGGAATATGTAAATATTCTTAAAAGTAATGCAATCAAATTAACCCCCTTGATCAAAAATTCAAAATAAATAGAAATTTTTGCCATCTCCTAGGTAATCACTCTTTAGAAGATACGAGCTTGTGAAAGTAAGGCGGCGAAATATGTTCTTTCAAACGAAAATTCGATTTAGATCCGAAAAAATACTTTCATTTCTTATGTATAACAATCTCGAAAACCCGGTTACATCTGAAATCCTGGGTTCGATCTCCGGCCGGGTCAATGTAGAAAAGCAATTTTGTATATTGTCTCGGGTCTGGGTGTTTGTGTTTCCGATTTTCATAAGACAAGTGCTTTAGTACTAGATAAATAAATAACGCACACACTCATAGCCCCGCAAGTAAAACGCTATATCGTGGATGCCATGAACACACACATAGACAAACACAATTTACAAGGATCAGAGCAGCGTATGTGATGTCTTATATTTATTTATGAACTCGATAATTTATAAACATTAATTTTATGAAAATATCCCTACCAAGAATCCGAACACTAAATTTCCACTCATCCGCTGGGTCACTGAGGTTATATATATGTATAACCTCGTATATAAATACACAAACGAGATTTCAACCCTACAGTCTCCCTCAGTCTAGCCTGTTCGAAAAGCGTATTATATATAATAGATGGGGGGTTGCCTAGTAACGGGAACGGGAGAACAAGTCTGAACTCGGAATTAAATTGAAACTATTTGCATTATGTTGTACGATGGAGCTCATGTACCGCATATTCAAGGAATTGGTATGATATCTATAAAAGAATACGAATACACGTCAAAACCGCGATGACTTTTGTTATAACAAAGTCACATGTGATCATACGTCAAAAGTGCTTTTATCACATGAAAGTCATAAAAAGGTCGAACTACATGAAACATATTATGTATAATTATGTGAAATTTTACATTTTATTTTATTTTATGTATAATAAGTAATACACTATTCCCCGCACTATAGAAAACCCTGTATCGCGAGTGTCATGGACACACACATAGACAACCATTATTTCCCTCGGCCCGGGATTCGAATCCGGGATCTCTGCATGGCAGACCAGCATGTAACCGTTCGGTCACGGAGACAATTGAACACAATAAACAAATTCTTAAATAAACACTTTCAGTGCTAGACGTGACGCGGTCGCGAACGTTGCACTCAACCCCTGAAGAAAACCATCGATTATGGTCGAAACTAGTCGGACCGCTTCCGACTAAAATACTATGCGAGTAAGTCCCGTTACTTTTATATTATAAACCACTCAGAACAATGTTTTTCATCCTGTAAAGTTGTCAAAATTGAGATAGTACCGATTGCCAGTTCACGTAGTAAAACATTGATCCAAAATAATAAACACACCGCATGGTCTTTCGAATAATGAGAATTGCGGATCAACTTTTCAAATGGAATTAAACGTTACTTCAAAGTCTGTAATAATAACGACTATTAGAAAGTAGCCGCTTGTCAAAGCCGTATATCGCGATTTAAGTGTCTGGCGCGACATAATCGCGGTGATTTGTCACTGAGATTTTTTTGTAACCGGAACGATAGTCACGGTGGGTGATAGAAATGTAAAGCTTTTCCCATGTCTAGTAGGTTTTATCGAGAAACCAACTCGAAAAATCTCGCATAAATACCACAACTAGGTTAGTTCACTTATCTACAAAATAGAGGTAGTGTTAAGACGTCTGTTAACATGTTTGTAATGTTATCAGCGCAAAAGTGATGTAGTGATGTAGATGACGTAATCTTTGGAATATCCATAACATAGGGATGGAATACAAGCGTACGTCTAGTCCCCCGATGATGGAAAGGGGAAGGCGGAATTAAATCGTGTAATTCCATCACACACTCCGTGATATATCCTGTAAAATACTGATAAGCAGGTAATTACCGCAGTGTTCAAGGCTGTGCAGCGTCGCTTCTACTAATTCCGAGTCACCTATAACTGTTGTGACTGTTGTCTCAGCCTACCTCGATGGGAAAAGGGAGTGAAGTACATGTATGTAGATTTAAATCTCCTAATTCGCAATGGATCAGTGAGATTGACTATGGTCTAAACTCGTCTCTTGGACCATTTCCAAAAGTTCTAACGACAAGAATGCCGTGTTAGGAGGTTTTAGGTTAATAACCTTGTATTATTTTATTGCAGATAAGGGGTTAGGCGGGTTGACCCGCGTTTCTGTCCATTGATAAATGAGCTCTTAAACTAAATAGGCGCCGTAAAACAGCTGACACTGTTATCACGGTACGTGAGTCAGTGTCACGTGGCGGGTAGCGTGCTTAATAATACTCATACATACAGGCGTTGCGTCATCGCCAGTAGATATCATTGTTTGTAGACTGATGGATGAATGACGGACGGTACGGGTTTATACGTAGGGCGCACTATAAGTTTCCGGAACTGGCCACTTACATAAACAATATTTAAAAAGTAATTAATTACAACATTTGGAAATGGAACTCTTTGGCTGTAGAATACAGTTTGTTTCATCTGACTGTCACTTGTTTTTACATTGTGGCGTCATTTTAAAATTGGTTGTCTATATCACCGTGGATTTAATTCGTGAAAATTTTCGTATTATGATTTTCTACGACATATAGCTTGAGATATTGCTATTCTTGCATAAAGTATCTCGTCGTAGCATAGAGTATCTGTCGTGCTAGCTCTACTAATAAGAACGGCGCACACACTCATAGAAACTAGAAAAGACCCTCTATCACGGGTGACATGAACACACATATAGACAACCACAAATTACACCCAAACTCACAAGATAAATAAATGTAGGCCGTACAAGTATTTCTCCCGGCCCGGGAATCGAACTCGAGACCTGTGAGAGGCCGTCTGGCATGGTAACCGTTCGGCCACTGAGACAGTTACACTGTTCACCGTCTCCGTCTTGCGATTGGTGAGGTATTATTAAATTTATTTATTTATTACCATAACTTACTTAAATTAACAATTTTAAGGATTGAAATAAAGCAATGATAAAGTTTCTATAATGAGATGCCTTCATTTTGATAACACTGGTCTGCGATGAAAAAATTGTTTCAAATTCCATCTGTGATCCCTGTACAATTTTTTAGTGTTGATTACGGGAAATATAATGAAAAAGTCATCATCTTATTTTTTTACCTACGAATCACACATTAGATGCACTGTAACACATTTTTTTTGGTAGATCTCTTAAATACCAAAACAAAAACAAAAATTTATCTTCTCTCCTTGGTAATTTCACCATTCTTGTACAACATGTCACTTTGACATTATAGTTTAAAAATATTTAGTAAATTAGTTGAAACTTAAGTGTTGGTGTAATCTATTCTTTAAACCATTCACATATGTAGTACCCGTTGGTGAACGATTTTTCTATAAAATCAATAGCGTGAATGGGTACCCTGTAGTTTGACATATTTTTGAAAACACCAACCCTGGCTAATTTTTCTTGTTTGGTATCACAGAAAACTAGTGCTGCGTACCAATTAACTCGATTTTACTTTTGTAGTCGAGTCTCATGTAAATTATAGCTTTTCTTTAATATTTCCATGTCGAACGCCGCCATTTAGGTTGCCAAGTACTTCCTGTAAGGTAATCTACGTAAACCTGGAATCGCCATGTATTCTAGCGGGTTTAGGTGATAAGACTTTGGAGCTGTATATAGATGATTCGATAGATTGTCTGTGGCGTTGTTCGCGGGTAACATCTCTTAGGAGGAATTCGGCGGAAACTCATCTTTTCTGTTCGACACGTCGGCGAGCAAGGTGTTCCAGTTTTTACATCTACTACGGTGATTTATCCCATTGGGGGCATGGTCCCCCAATGCCTCTTTTTATAAAATAAACTAGGAATAGCCAGATGCCGTAATTATGGGTCTCCGAACCCTGTACCAAAAGTAAAACCCGTGTCACCGGACCGCATGGGTTTTTCTTTTCTTTCTATTTTGTACCTTTGGTACATGTAATTTCGAATCTCGCCATCAACTGAATGGCTGAGACTATGCTGCTGTAACTTTTGTTCGGCTGTGCCCGACCACGTGTCATGAGCTCCACGGGTGGTCGGCATCTACGTATAACTCCGTTACTCCTGTAGCAACTACGTTGTCTTCGCATCGGATTCTGGTATGTAATTTAAATGTACATCCGGTAAACTCCAGGTCAGTGACGTATAAGTGAAGTGTCCATGTGGCACTCATGTACTTTCATAAACCCTTAGTGCATTGTATTAGCTCTAAGTATACTTAAAGGTAACCTTTTGTATGTAACTAATAAGGGCAGTAAACATATTCATACTCTCCCTTTGTAAACTCGGGAAGTAAAAATACTAGTTCTTCATGCTGTACCTATAAATTTAATTATGACATATAACTAATGTAAATTTAAAATAAAGCATTCTGGTTATTTCTACTTGAAACTTGTTTTCGTTGTGTGTAAGGCGCCCTTCCTTCTCCTCGCTTATAAATTTTACACGCATCATCGGGTCAACCAGAACTCACACCCACCAACCAGTCTCATGCTCACTCAAACCGACTGGAGCTGACCATTACAGCACGTGTAACACTTCTAAAACTTTTCCGGCTTATTTGCGATATCAAGTGACGGGATGAACAAGTCGTGCACCTAAACGACACGCCTATTGATGACAGTTGCAGAACTTTAAATCCCAAATATTTGAGCGGCACTGCCACTGCGCCCGGCACCCTGCGATGTAAGTTGACAAGTCTAATGTGTCTATAATTTCACCCGCACCCTTACCTTTCAAAACCTGACATTACTGGTTCACGGCTGAAATAGGTAAAGTGGCAGTGCCTCACTGGACGAACTCTTTAACAAGGAGTTCTACTGCTACTAGAATACATTTATAGAAGGGACTCGTATATTTCACCGGGAGCCAAACTGCGCTGCTGCGTCAATAATATTACACACGATGTTATCAAACGATTAGAGAGCTTGCTAAATATAGTTTTATCTCTATTATAATTTGTTGATAAGTAGTAATATGGGACAACTGATTATTTCTTCACTACGTTATTGTGTTCAAATGAGTACATTTTGTTGTAGGGCTAGCACGATAGGTCGCGACTTGTGCGAGAGCTTAATAGAAGCAAGAGATATTTGCTATTATCTATGGGAATACAGCAGTATCTCGCGCTTCATGTCGCTCTCGCGCAAGTCGCGCCCAATACTCTGTAAAGTCTGAAAATTCAATTTCGAACAATATTTTACGACTTGTCGACTCTGATCTCCTTGTCATAACAAGAATGCTTGATTCTGTGAAATTGCGGCGGTTGTTAAGGAATCGAGTGCATCGTTATAATTGTATTTTTTTCTTTTTTTCTTATTTAATCAATCAATATTCTAGTGATACTAATGTTACATACCCGACTCCAACAGGCTGAAAATCAGTACCGCGTGGCATACAGCCACAAGGATTAAACTGTGTCTGTTCCTTTCACGTTTTATTGGATCTTTTTTTGTAGCCCCGCACTGGGAAAGCCTGTGTCGCCGGTGCCATGGACACAGACATAGACAACCACAAATGACACCCAAACTCACGAGAGGAATGAATGTTTGATACATTTGTCTACCTTAGTGTTCGATCTTTGCATTAATAATTATTTTAATAGCAATAGAGAAAGAGTTCGTCCAGGGAAGCATTACTGCGTTTCGGACATGAAAGGTAAGGGTGCGGGTAAAATTATAGGCACATGGGACTTGTCAACTTATGTCTCAGCGTGTCGGGCGTAGTGGCAAAGCCCCTTAGATCGTTGTGATTTAAAGCCTGAATGGTATTGCAACTGGACACGCGTGTCACTTACCACCAGGACTTATTCGTCCCGTCACTTGGTCTCGTAAAAAAAACTATAGAATGAATCAAACTACAGCTCAGTTGGGAGAACGTCAGGCACGGTATGCTTTAGGCGCTGGTTCGACTGGAAGGAATTTCTCTTATGTGTTCGATCTTTGTATTAATAGTTTATACAAAAATCATATTAAATATATATGGACATATGTATTTTGAGATAATTTGCTATCCGGTTGAAGCGCCATAAAGAATTCAAATTTTTTAAATCGTATTCAATTTAACCTCTATCATTTTCACCACAAGTTTGAATTGCTATTCGTAGTGACGCACTATATTAATATATAACTGTCATGATACTTTTTTACAAGTATTATAGCTCTATTTTTAACCGATTTTAAAAAAGGAGGAGGTTCTCAATTCGCCTGCATATTTTGTGTGTATGTTACGTAATTACTCCAACATTTGTGAACCGTTTTCTATGATTATTTTTCTAATTAGAAAGGGAGTACCTCAGTGGTTGTACCATTGAAATTTGAAGAAAATATTCCACATGGCAAATTAGGGAGTGAATCCGGTTTATTGCATTTCACCCACTTGGCAAATAAATGCAATTCCACAAACTTTTGAAGTATTTTTTTTTAATAAAAATATTATAATTTTATTTAATTATAATTTGTCAAAGATTTCTCATAGATGGCGCTACGACTAAAAAGTCGTTGAAAAACCAAGTACAAAGACACGACGTAAGCACATAGAAAAATTCGTGAGGTCCTTTGGTTCGTTCCGTGGCTTAGTTGGTATAGCGCCTGGCACGGTATGCAAGAGGACGTCGGTTCGAATCCGACCGGATCGAAGGAATTTTTTCTGAGTGTTTTTTCTGAGTGTTCGATCTTTGTATTAATAATTATAACAAACTAGTGGAGTAATTTCACAAAAAATAATTGATAATCAATTCAATAAAAAATTTAATTAATATTATAATTATTTGAACAAAAAATACGGAAAAACGTGTGTCTTTTATCTTTACAATGTGAGACTTCTGTATTGTCTACCCGAGACTTTGCGTGGCCGGTGACTGTTCGCCACAGAGGCAGTTATTGTTATTATTGTTATCATAATTAACTTAGTTTTCACGGTGCATTAGTTCTTAACTGTAATACCGTGTAAATATACATATTAACAATAAATAAATAAATAACTAACACATTTGCAATTTTGTAACTTTCGAAATGTTAGGTTATATTATTAAAGGTCCCATGGGCACGGTTGAGTGACATGGGACTTGTAAAGGTCCCGAAAAAGGGTTTGTTTTAAAAAACAAATATAAACGATTTAAATCCGAAAAAATAGTTTCATTTCCGTTTGTGTAACAATCGCAAAAACTTGAAGTAAAGTTTTATTTTTTCTTTGAAAAATGTCAATTGCACTGATATTGCTTAGCAATAAAACTGCAACTACATAAGAGTTTTTAATACGGGGTTGTTGTAGATCTTGTTTCGCTGATTCCACGTATGTTAATTTGTCAATTTCGCTAAAATGTCTATTACTTTAG
Organism: Hyposmocoma kahamanoa; assembly: GCF_003589595.1. Classification (NCBI taxonomy): domain Eukaryota; kingdom Metazoa; phylum Arthropoda; class Insecta; order Lepidoptera; family Cosmopterigidae; genus Hyposmocoma; species Hyposmocoma kahamanoa. The sequence goes on along the minus strand of NW_020653739.1, from coordinate 663,668 downwards.
TTATGATAAGGAAGGCAGAACTGTGCGACCTCATTTTATACCCGTTTTTCATTATCATCGTAAACCGGTGTGTCGACGATGGAAGTCACATTAACAACTATGGCAAAGTCAAAACAGCACGTGAAGACGCTTTGGACAGGTTTTATTGCAAGCGGTATAATTTTTTTTATACTATCAAGTTACGGGACGAACAAGTCGTGTGCCTGGTGGTAAGCTACACGCCTGTCTATAAATAACAGTTGCAGTGACATTCAGAGGTTTAAATCGCAAAGATCTGAGGGGCACTGGCAGCACCCTTCAGAACCGGAACGCAGTGTGACGGTGTGACCTCCTTCCTGGCCACCGTATTTATATTTAAATTTTGAATTGTTCCATAACTCTCGCCTCGCATTCTGATTTTGTTCCGTTCCATCGTCACTCCGAGGTCGATGGCGATAGCGTACGGAGCTGGTTAAAATTCTTTCTCTCTAATTTCTAATATATCTAATTTTGATTACTAATTTTATAACCACTAGTAATCGAAATCATGTGCCAATTTTAATAAGTTTAAGTAGCCACTACAGCCTTATCATGTACCTATGAATACGTATCTGTAATTAAGTATATCTCGGCCCTTTTGGTGTAAGTGTACTTTTTTCGAATCTTCATTTAATTTTAGGACTTTTGTTCTAGAGAACTTGCCAGTCCTATCATAACCTTTGTGTGCTTAATATTTTTATATTCATAATCATTAAGTTAAGAAGTGTTTTATAATAATTTACCTGTTTTCTATATATATACCTTTTATTGTTACAGCCTTACTTCCATATTACCTTTTCTGTCCTTAACCGACTTCAAATAAATTTGTGGACCTGATATATTCTGTTTTACTGCCGTGAACCTGGTCACGGCTTGTTAAGGTTACAACCCTTTCAGCAGTAATGCCCACATTACTGCTTGGCGGCAGAAGCAGGCAAAATATGGCAGTACTTCCCTAGACGAACTATTTCACAACGAGCTCTACTGCCACTACAATTATAAAGCAAAACAAAACCTTATAACTATTAATATTTAGTCTTTTTATAAGACTAATTAGCAATTTTAATTTAACATAATTTACTAAAATAAAAGTAACTTCTAATAAAGAAATTATCCACCGACAAAATACATTAAAGACACTTTGTTCATGTGTTCATAGTTTAATTAACGGTGACACTAATACTTATTTTATTCATTATACATAATTACACAAACTCAAAAGGGTTTTGTAGTTTACGCATTATATTTGTATTGTCTAGTAGCTATATAGCCTCTATGTTATAACGTTTCTTATCACTTGTCTACGGAATCTGTATGCAAACCGCGACGAAAATATTCACTTAAAATGTATAAAGGCGCTAATAATTTGAATTTTCAGTTGTTAAATTTGACTTTTCTTTTTTTTATTGAACATAGCATTCGTTATTGCCAGCTAGTTGAGCTCCGAGTATGATGCATTTCGCAGCATAAACACACCCCGTAATGTAAATACGACCACGGGCAGCTGCAACCGAGCCCGGCTGAACGAACGAACGAAACGCGCCCTGTACCCCACCCGAACCGTAGGTGGGGTACAGGGCTCGTTTCGTATAAATATACCAAGGAGCATTACAACCGGCATAGAGTTGAATTTAAATCTTTATCTGTAATGCATGACGCTGATCATGTGCAGGAATTGAAATAAATACGTATTTTGCCTTATTGTGCGTTCCCAATCCGATGATGTCAAACGCGCCGACTTTCATGGCCGAGCTCGCGAAACGGGCCATTCCAGGCGGCCTCGGACCGGTAGAGCGATCTCGCGTCGCGCGAATGAAGTCCTACCTGCTAGCTCCGAATAGGCCGCCACGGGCGAGCACGGGCAGCCCTGTTCCCACGTGTGTTTTCAGGAAACACGCGGCGCCGGCCGCGAAACGGACCACGGACTGCGGGAAGCCGCCTTTAAGCTCGTATTACATTGTCACGGAACGGAATGAAAACCGATTTTTGTAACTATAACATAAAAAACTATGTCAATTTTGTAACGTAAAAACTTCTAATTTAATACGTTCACAGTCCATGACTTCACCTGAGTCGCAACTACATACCACTTCAGTGTCAAATATTTTGGTTGGTTGTGAATTGGTTTGTTTTTGTGGATGTAATTTTTACAAAACTATTTTAGATATAATAATGTGAGAGTAAAAGACAAAATCAACACTATTTCACACGAATTCCGGGAGACTTACGAAGAATGATTTCGGCCTATGTATAACGGACTCTAAACGTGCTAAATTTCTTATTGCAAATTTTGCGTTAACATTTGAATTTATGCTCGGCCATTACACCCGTCTTTTTCGTTTGGGGTGTATAGACGAGGAGACGAAAGAAGCGCCCGGCGTTGCTAATCAGAGAATTAACGGTTGCTAGTGATACGCTGTAACATAACAGTCACTGTCACCAATTACCTGGTCTCAAACCAGAGAATTCCCTTGTATTATGAGCATGACTCCTATCTTTACAGAAATCGAATGACAAGTAGTCGCGACACAAAATTTGAAATTTAGGTTATATAAAAAGTGACTTTACACGGCCAACCCTTTTAATAAATAACCTTTTTACCCCAACTATAAATCTACCTTATTAATTAGGTATCAATTTAACTTCAGTAATAAGGTAGATTTATAGTTGAGGTGCAAAGATTATTGTAAGGTTGTTCATGTAAAGTTACTTTTACACACATACATAACGCACCGCACATCAGCCTGGTGCAGCTGGACAGCTACAGGTGAAGACTGAAAATCAGCGAGGCTGAGTCTTATTGTCGACATTACTGTTGTGGTTTCTATGTTTTGTGGAGAAATATGTTTTTTTAAGGATGGAACGAAAGAGGCCTACACCTTAGAGGTTTAGAGTGGCTAAAGAAGAAGAAAATATGTCTTGTTATTTTTTTTATTTTGTCAGCAACGGAATTCACCCAAATTAGAACCAAGAAAAGTTCTTTTTTTAAATCGGTACTACCGAGAATCTAACCCGGAACTACCTCATTCAGCGATCATCGTTATGCGACCGAGGTTGACAAATTACGTTATTGTTATTTAAATAACATACCTAAGCGCCTTTCAAGAAGAAATTAATTATCACAAAAACTACTAAAACATTTTCCAATCACACACGTGTAAATAATAAAATAATGTTCTTTCTGAGTCCACGGGGGAGGCATAAAACTCCCCGTCCTTTTCTATTAAGGCTAAGTGAGTTGAGCTCTCTAATTAATTGCTTCGAGATAGGTTTTAAGTTTCAACAACAATTAATTGAATTGTTTTCTATGGCTCGTGTAGAAAACGTTATTACAAAAAGATATATATAGCATCGTATGAATGCTTCTTCTTCGTTATTGACAAAAACATGCCATTAACAAATGAGTCACAAGATGTTTTCGTAAAGTTTATTATCGAATAGGCAATATTTACCGGACAGCGTCGTAGCGATATGAGAAATTGTGGCGCAATTTTTAAGTAGTCAAGTTGCAATGTCATGCCTAGACACAGTAAGACAATCCCTGGGTGAAGGTTTCTTTTATTCTGTGCCTTATGTATTGTGTTACTGTGGTATATTTTATATTTCCAGTGGTATTAAATTTTTCGGGGTTTTTTTTTAGGAAAAAAAAGTGCGCATTGAACCTCTATCTCATCTAATGGAAGGTGACAATGAAGTCAACGATGGAGCATGCACAGCTAAATAATGCCTATTAACCCTCGCCTTCAAAAGGCCCAAGTTATGCGTTCTGGGATTAAGTCCTCAGGCATGGACATCCACTCCATAGCCGTCCGTCATACAAATGTGGAAGCGTAATTCTTTGTGCTTCATCCTTGGAATATCTACAACATAGGGGTGGAACCCCGCTCTCGCTGACCTGCTTTGAAGACGGCAATCGGGGAAACGTAGGAGGCAGTACGCACTCCTTCTTCCTCCGTAGATTGGGGTCGAGGGAACCTTACCACAATGCCTGAGGGTGCCCTTATGTTACCCCGGGGTACCTTCCGCAGGCCGGAGCCCGCTTCCCACGGGCCATCCGCCGAGATGTCCCAGTAGTGTGCGCAACCGGATCCTGGGGCGTCTCTCCTTGGCGGTGGGGTTAATCGCTGTGTTTTAGTGGGTATACGGGACTACCGCCTTGTCCTACATAACTGCTAGCTGCTCCCCCGAGCCAAGTGGTATGCGTAACGCATTTCCCAGCGTCAAACAAAAAAGGAGGTGCAACGCCAGCTTTAGGTCTAGTCGTAAGGGGAAGACGAAATTAATCGAGCAATGCCATCGCACACTCTTCGTGATGTATCCTGTTTTTTTTAGGGTTTTTTTTGTATAAATATGTCGTTTTACGACATCAAGTGACGGGACGAACGGGTTGTGCGCTTTGCGGTAAGCGATAGCCCTACCCATAACGCAAAGATCTAATGGCGGCACATCACATGGCTACTTGTATTCGTTATTAGGTGTTTGGTGTACTTGGAATAATATTCGACGTACAGACAAACATGCAGACACTGACAAATATGATCGTCTGCACATGGTGCCAAATAAGGAGTTTAAAAAATGAATATGACTATAGTGTAGACGGTTTACTTGCGTATTTGCCTCCTTTGATGTGCGTCAAAGAAACCGACCAGCGCGCGGTAACGCGAGTTTGTTGTTTGCTGTATTTGTCGAATGGACAAACAAGGCAAATACTTTGTCACATATTCCATCTGCACATGGTGTTTGTTCGCCAAATATATCAAATACGCAAATACAAATAACCAAGTGAAGTGCCATCATAAGGGGCACTGCCGCTGCACCTGTCACCTTTTCTAGTACAGAGCTTTTTTGTGTAAGAGTTCGTCCAGGGAAGCACTGCCACCTCATCTATTTCTGCCACCAACAAGTAATGTGAGCATTAGTGCGTTCCGATTTTGAAGGGTAAGGGTGCTGGCGCAATTACAGGCATATGGGACTTGTCAACTTATGTCTCAGGCTGGGCGCAGTGGGTGTGCCCCTCAGATCTTTGCGATTTGAAGCTCTGAGCGGTACTGGAACTGTTATAAACAGGCGTGTAGCTTACCATCAGGCGCACGACTTGTACTTCCCGTCACTTGGTTATTAAAAAAATAACACGTTGAGATAAAATTAACAAGTCCCGTATGTCTGTAGTTTCTTTCTTTCACTTTCGCAGTAATGCTCACAATTCTACTTGGCGGCAGAAGTAGGTACTTTCTTTTCTAGCGAATTCTGATTTCGTGGCTTAGGTATGAGCGGCGCTTAACCATTTATTAGTGTTAACTGATAAAACAATTATTACTTCCGTAATTGGATGACCTGATAGTACTTATCTATTTATACCTAACATTTTATTACCTTATAATTCATTCTTGGAATTCGCCGTAGTCGAGATAAAGAAATATGTCCTCATCGCGAGAAAACAAATAAAATACCAAATGAATTTACGTAAAGCAATTTTCGCTATGAAGAAACGTCTTGTTTACGCAAACGGAAGCCTTAAAAATCGAAGCCATTTGCAAGTTGAAAAAGTTTTAACAAAAACCAGTTGTTCAAGTGCTTGCGAACCTTACTCAAAGTTCCGATAAGAAACGTCCTATTCATTCCTGCAACGCAAATAATACCTTGCCCAAATATCCGATAACATTTTTTCCATTCATTCTTGTGACGAAAATAAATTATCGCCCAAATGTTTTCTCTTTTATTGATTCTTGTTTTGGCGGTGTTTATTTATAGTGTTTCTACATTTTTTAACCAACTTCAAAAAAAAGGAGGAAGTTCTCGAGGCGACTGCATTTTTTTTGTATGTATGTTACGCGATAAGTCTTTGTGAACCACCGATTTTGATGATTCTTTTTTTTTTTGTTGGAAAGAGGTTACCTCAAAAGCGGTCCCTTTTATATTTGAAGAAAATTTTCCACCTGTAAAGGTGGTAAACTGGGCGTTAAATCCGGTTTCGCTCACTTTCCAGTAACTTATTTCAATAAAACTTGCCAAATAAATGTAATTCCACGAACTTTTGAGGTCGGTTTTTTAGTATTCAGTACCGAGATTATTTTTAAATTATGTTTACTACATTGTGATATAGTAACATAACTCTTAGCCATGTCCACCGACACGTTATGTCGTGCTGCAATTTTTTTTATGATATCAGGTAACATGATACTTTCCTTTTAGCCAGAGGTATTTGTACTATGAATATGTCACAAATAAATGTGCGTAACTTGGAAATTGTAAAACTTGCAATTCGAAACAAACGTTGTCCTAATAGGCTACCACAGCTCTCATTTATCTACTTGCTTACTTTACTTGTTACTCTTGTATACATTACTTAATAATATGTTTCTTTTCAGGTAAGTACAACATCGAAATGTTTACAACCAATGGAAGGTACCGTACTGGTAAGATTAGATATTATAATATTGGTTACGATCAGGCCCTGTACTGTCGTTCTCCGTCCGAAACATTTACTGTCAAATAAGTAATACTCGACCAAATTAAAATGATGCGAATGAAGATTCATATTTGCCATTGCATTAGGGCGTGTTCAAATTAGCTGCTAATTAGACGCGCTGCAGCCGCGCGACGGTCGCGCGTGACTGCAACGCTCTTAATTCAAAATAGTAGTATCCTGTAATACTGCGCTATTGTAGAAAGTCAGCGAGATGTGTTGCTTACCACCAGACGTACGACTTATTCGTTCCGTCGCTTGATATCATAAAAAGAATCACCTTTCAACACCGGTTAACAGTAATGCTCACATTACTGCATGGCGGCAGAAATAGTTATGGTGGTAATAGTTCCTTGGACGAACTCATCCATAAAGAGCTCTACGTTGATATAAATATTGAAATATATATTTGACAATAGCAACGATGTGCTCTTTACTACTATGAGTACCAGAAGCATAGCATTACAAAGTATGACACGAAGCGCGAGATATTGCTATTCTCGCACAGAGATCACGCGCTTTCTGTCGCTCTCGCGCTAGTCGTGCTAGCCTTACATAACAGGGAAATTAAATCAATACAAATTCGAATAATCTTAGTACAGCGTAGTAAAAAACCCGACCTCAATCAGTATAGAAATAGTGGAATTACATCTATTTGCGAAACCGGATCCTTCCCCTAGTTTGCCACCCTTAGAGGCGGAATATATTCTTTCAAAAAAAAATAGTCGGGACATGAATGCCGTGCACGAGTAATCGCGTAACATACATAAAAAAATCAACAGTCGAATTGAGAACCTCCTCCTTTTTGTGAAGTCGGTTAAAATACCATTTATTCCTTTTTAACTTAAATGTAAAACCGTTTTTTTTTTGTTATATATTATGATATACATTCCATATATAAAAGTAAAGTAACCGCTTAATGTTATGTTTACTTTCAAACATAGAACCTATAATATACACAAAAAAAGAATATAAGAAAAACGGTTACCGGCCGGCCGGAGTTATCGCGTAACATATGTACATACAAAAGAAAATACCGTCGAATTGAGAACCTCCTCCTTATCTACACAACGGTAACTGCTGGACGAAGAAGGCGTAACGCTTATTAAAACCGTTTACCCCTCACAGCACGCACAAGTAAACTAAAGCCTAATTGACTTGTACAACTTTACTCGCGATCTGCCGCGTAGTTTGTCCTTTAAAGTTACGAAAGACCGTCTTATAATAATTGGGATAGAGTTGAGTATTAAATGTTTGGAGAGACGTGACGTAGTCCATAACAAATTATGTATATACATATGTGTATAATCTGTCGTTTTAGATGGGACTTGGGCTTAAACACAACGTTTATACAGCACTGTAGAATCTTAATTGATAATGAGAGTCAATAAACATGAAGTATTCCATAAAGATTGTATAAAGAGATCAGGGGGTCGATTCAGAACCTTACGATAACTCAGTTGTCGACCGATTCGATTTGATATCGTACGATTTCTTTTCATTTTTATTCACAACACCCGAATCGAACGTCAAACTGTCGAAAGCGAACCGAAATGACGTCACACCCGAACGATTAGTCGAACTTCTCAATCGGCAAAGGGTACAAACGTTATTCAGATTTCCGTTATCGAATGGAAGTTACCGAACGTTCTATTGTTCAAAAAGCAAGAATGTAATATGGAAATCTCTTACTATTATAATGAAATCTGGATTTTGTTCAATTTTATTAATTTATTTTAATGCAAGACTAATGCATTCTTATATTTTAGGCCTTTAAACTCTTAAAAATGTATATAAAAATATTTTCATTTTTCTAAAAATCTATTTCACCGACTAACTCCGTAAACGCTGTTGGATAACGGAACGGAATCCGAGTCGAATGTTCTGAATAGCTCAATAGTTCTGAAAGCGCCATTCGATTCAAGAACGCTGTCCCATCGAACGATTCAGTTAAAATATCGAAGAGTTCTGAATCGGAGACCAGTACAGAGTACTAAAAAAACCAACCTCAAAAGTTATTCATCCACTAGTTTGCCACCTTTAGAGGTGGAATATTTTCTTCAAATTGAAATGGGACCACATCTGAAGTACCCTCTTTCCAACAAAAAAGAATCATCAAAGTCGGTTCAACCGGGGTTATCGCGTAACAGCATACGAAAAAAAACGTAGAGTCCAATTGAGAACCTCCAAAAAAGGAAATAAATTCCAAGAACTTTTTGAATACAAACATTAATTTCAACGCAATTCATTGTAATAGTTTATATTTATAATTCGTCATTTGGAATGTCCTCCTAATACACGTTGTTATCAAAACACCAACTATGTAGGAAAAATTAAAAGAATAAAAAGTTTAATCACCTGATGATTTATTCCGAAAAAATGTATGACGAACACAATGCGATTAAACTAACCTGTTTTTACGACGTATATTAAATTTTAATTTTTTTAGATGTGTATTGCGTACCGTGCGCAATGTATATTTACGTTTTCTCTAGAAAAAAAAATCATTTGAGTTCCATTAAAATAGATGATTTCTCTTTTTTATTACGTAAAAAAAGAATAGAAGGCTTATAAAAATTTTGCATGTTATTCGGGAAATCTCGATTTATATTGTTGTGTTCTATGGTATAAATTTTGTAAACTTAGTGATGTCCTGCAAATAACAGGGAAGCATTATTACGCCATAAGTGACAATGTTATATGTCGTTACCACTTAATTTATAATAACCGACACCGTTTATAATAATACTTATTTGTTTTATTTACAACTTAAGTTTATTTCAGTTAGTTTAAAATATACATTACTAAATTACTATGTTATTAATAACCAGTACTGTAATGGCACTAATTTAAGTAGACGTATTAGTTACAACACTAAAACGATCTGTCAAAATCGCAAGCTACGTCGGATCGAGATCATTGCATTCTATAACACTATACCAAGCACTAAGCAATGCAAAGAACATTATCAGTTTTACGGAACACCTATACTGAGAACAACAACGTCTACAATCGCATTGAAACTAACATAACTGCGCACATCTGGGATTCATTCTGCGCATTACATTTAACAAAAGAAATTTGCATGCGATTCTGATACGTACGTCAATGTATGTAGAGTTTATGTTGCGTTATTAAAGTGGAAATGGAGTCAGTGACCTGTTTTATAAAGATAAAAGGCTTGCAGTGTGATTCGCTCTCACGATATAAACCACCCCACGAGTATCCTAAAAGTAGTGAGAGCCTAGTTTGAAGAACGCTTGCCTTCCATACTGGACGGTTCGGGTTCGATTATACACATATTACAGATTATACCTTTATTAGCAATAGAGCTTCTTTTGAAAGAGTTCGTCCAGGGAAGTACTGGCACCTTACCTATTTCTGCCGCTAAGCAGTTATGTTAGCGTTACTGCGTTCCAGTTTAGAAGGGTAAGAGTGCTGGCGAAATTACAAGCACTTGTCAACTTATATCTCAGGGTGACGGGCACAGTGGCAGTGCTCCTCAGATCTTTGCGATTTAAAGCTCTAAGTGGCACTGGAACTGCTATGGATAGGCGTGTAGCTTGCCATCAGGCGCACGACTTCTTCGTCCCCTCACGTGGTATCATACAAAAAATACACAGGTCTGCATCAGAAGGTTTTTTTAAATCAAACAATACACGCCTACAATACGCTTGGTAGCAGTAGAGCTTCTTCTAAAAGAGTTCGCCCAGGGCGATGACTTGCCTACTTCTGCCGCCAAGCTGTAATATGAGCATTGTGATTTTGAAGGGTGCTGGTGAAGCATGCGCGAGAATTCCGTGCAAGATTTGGCTTTAGCCTTATACACAAAAATAAAATTCCTTTAAAATTGGCCTTATTGCTAAATAACTTTCTCCTTCAGGCACCCATAGAGTAAATAAGGTCATGACAGATGATGATATTATATACCGTGTGATACTAAACGAAATGCGAAATTTCTATCTGTAATAACACGTTTGCTGTTCCATACCATATGTTTATATACCTACTCGACCTAAATTTCAAAGGGGTTTGTACTGATGGGCTGAATAACCCTTTAAAATCGCGCACCATTAGGTGGCCTCCATTAGAGTTCTTTATTGCGATCGACAAATTTTGCTATTGTTTCCAACTGACTTCCCTTAAAAAGACCTTACTTCTGTGATGTAATTTGATAACGGTTCATTACTGGTCAATTCTGATTACGCAGCATTATTTCTGCAAGATTAAGATTTATCGAGTTCTTAGATTAGGTTCCAGTCAGCCGTGACCATGGGACTTGTGAAGGCCCGAAACATTGCATATGATTGAAAAAGCAAATATAGACTTAGATGGCCTTTTTTTATATAATATCAGTGACGGGGCGGACAAGTCATGCGCCTGGTGGTATGCTACACGCCTGTCCATAACAGTTGCAGTGCCACTCGAGCCTGATATCGCAAACATCTGAAGGGCACTGCCACTGCGCCCGTCACCCTGAGACGTAAAGTTGACAGGTCCTATGTGCCTGTAATTTCACCAGCGCCCTTACCCTTCTAAACCGGAACGCTATAATGCATTACTGTCTGGCGAAATAGGTAAGATGGCAGTACTTCCCTGGACGAACTCATTCATAAGGAGCTCTACTGCTGCTGAAAAAGATCTGAAAAAGTTCTTAACTATAAAAACTTTTTTGTTTACTGGGAGAAATTTATGCATATTCTCGAGCCCGGGCGTACCCAGTAAACCCCCCAAGGTTTACCCTCTTCACCAGATGTTGTGTGCCCGTGGGATCCCGCAGATTCACCACTACGACGCCCCCAACTATGAGTTAGTTAAATAACACAATTTTCGAACTATTATTCAGAATAGGATGGTTTGCATTATTATTACACATAACTGGTTGATGTCTAATACCATATAACTAATCATCTTAGTTATTCGTGATCATGGGACCTCTAGAGTCCGAAATGTTGTTGATTTGTTTGGAATAAAAAAAAATTCATTGAAACGATTAAAAGAGATAGTTTAATTTCCATTAAGATGTTATCATCGTCAATATATTTATACGTCCCACCACTATGCATGGGTCTTTCCTCAGGCAAGGGTTTACGCCAGTCCACCACACTGGCCGTGAACCTTCGTGAACCTTCTTCGATTTGTAGGTTTCATCACGATATGTTTCTGCATTCGGAGAAACTCAGAGATGCGAATCTGGATTCAAACTCACGACCTTTGCTTGACAGGCGGTAGGTCAAACCATTAGGCTACTACACCTTTTCATTAGGCCTTATGTAACTCAAGATCTTTGAGGCTTCGCTCTTGTTTCTAATTTTTTTTGGTAATTTCTTACCCTCTTCACTGTCATATGCGTTCATTGTTTGTGAAAATTGTCGAGATCGTCCCGTCAATCCGTGCGGACTCTGAGGCGACGTCGTCGGTGTCTGCCCTGTGGGACTCGCTTTGTGGAAACTAGGCCTTTGATCTCGGGAACGGTCTCGAAAATTTTGAATTTTTTGAAATTTTCTTACTTAATTAAACAGTATTAAAAAATCTACTAAACCAATTGTAGTTTTCTATTCTGGTTACATGGATGGAGTTTAGTTATAATCTGTAGCGATTGAAGAATCAGAAAATATATTAAACGCCCTTTGTCTTTTACGTGCCCATTATAAAAATAAGAAAAGAATTCGCAAATAGTTTTTCATTTTATAGTTTGAATTAGAATATTACATTTTAACTGTCTAAATGCCTAGCCTAAGTATGGAAACCTACTTTTGAAATAGTCTCGAAAGTCTTGTTTTTCCCGGGGTTTTCGACCGCACTGAGTCGTAATTTTTTTTCCGGTATGCAGAAATGCAGAGAAACTCAAAGCCCTAGTGGAAACATAACCATGTCTCCTGTTACGTTATTTCTATGCTTGTTTAATAAATATTGTCACCTATGTAAGCAATACCTGTTTTAATAAATACCATATAATCAAAGCTTCGCATTCGTTCACGTGACCTCCACATGACGATACTGAGAACGTTTTCCGCGAGCAGTTTACATCACGATCTAATTATTTCGTGAGGGCGTTGAAAGGATATGTTTAAGAGCGGTGCTAGCCCAGTAGAAGAAGGATTGCTTCTCCTTGTGATTTTGTCTAGGGATGTACTGCTCACATTACCGCGTCTAGTTTTGTAGGGTAAAGATGTTGGTGAATTACAGAGTTTTAAATCTCAGATCTTTGAGACTTAAAACTCGAAGTGGCACTGCAGCTGTCATGGATAGGCGTGTCGCTTATCACCAGGCGCACGTCTTGTTCGTCCCGTCCCTTGATATTATAAAAAAAGTCTATTTAAACTCAGAAAAACTTAAACAATATTTATACACATTTATCTAGACTTAAGTATCCGGTGTCTGTGCTTGTTTAAGACTGAAATCCTAAAATACCATCAGCACGTCTCAATCTATTTCGTTTATATAATAATATAAAATTGCTGTTAAAAAACTGTATTTTGTTGTTTTTATTTTCAAAATATAAGAAAGCATCTTTTATTGAGACAGCACGTATTTTGCTTAGCCCTTCTTATAATGATTCCTTGAGCTGTGCTCGCTAAGTAATGCTTAACTCGTATCGTTTCGCGAAATAAACGCACTCATTCACTGAACAAAACAAAACAAAGTTCATACAGCGAATGCTCTTGTTGTGTATCGTCCTTAAATCCATTTACTAAGTGAATTAACTGGAAGCCACTCACAACATGTAGTAATTAAAAGTTGGTCACGTGTTAGATTAGATTCACATTTCGAACGCAGTTGAAGTTTGAATTCGAACTCGCTTCGTAAAACTATTGAAATTGAACTTCAGAAACATGCTTGAACCGAAGTTAGTTCTCAATATAACTTTGTAAAGTACTAAAAGTAATTCTCTTGCTTTATGTAGTTTGTTGAATACCACGATATTTTACTACCGTGATATTCAATTATTTTTGTGAAATTACTCCACTAGTTTGTTTTAATTATTAATATACGAACTTCTTCTTAGTGTGCCGTTTCTCTACGATGGTTGGCGACCATCATGGCTATTCTGATTTTTGGAGCTGCCGCACGAAAGAGGGAACGTGTGCTTAGGTGAAACCAGTCTCTCAGATTCTTCAACTACAGGTTTTCTTTCTGTCACGACTATGCTTTCCTTGTATTTTTCCCCGCATTATTAGTTGAAGAATCCGGTATCTTTTGCCCCTCATTATGTCGCCAAAATACTGCAGCTTCCTTTCTTTTACAGTTCCAACTTATTTCCCATGCGAGGAAGAAGTTCAACATTGGTTGCCTTTTGGTCCCCTCGATATGCCAAGTATATGTCTGTACAGCCACATCACATCACATCTCAAAGGACTCCAGTCTTGAGCATAATGCTGGGGGCCAAGGTCCAACACTCCATACCATACAGCAACATACTGAAGACATAACAATATTGATTAACAAAGATTGAACACTAACAAAAATTCCTTTGATCCGTATGGATGGAGCTTGAGATGAAACTGAGCTTCGGAATGAACCAGGCATGATCCAGCATACCTTACGAAATTTTCTATGTGATTGTTGCAGATATTTGTTTTTGGTTTTTAACTACGGTTTTGCCGTAGCGCCGTCTGTGAGAAATCTATGAAACTCCGTAGCTCCGCTGGGAGAGCATTAGTCACTTTAAAACCCGCAAAACGTTTCTGCTTTTTAAGGCGGTGTTGGAATATGCGAATAATTTAAAAAAAAAACGTTTGGGGCCAAAGGCCCGTTGTCTACTTAATCAGGTAGTATTTTGGTTAAGCTGTGTGAATATATCACTAATGGAACAAATGAAACGTGCAAATTTGATCAACTTTGATTTAATTTTATTGTCCATTGTCGTTTTTTTCTGCACATCAACTTTTGACGATTTCAGTGGCCCAATGGTTTGCACTTTGGACGCTAGGTGAGGAGTTTCCGGGTTCAATACAGGGTAGGGCCAATTTCGAAGATGAATTTCTGAGTTGTAGATAAGGTAATTGGTGTGGTTATCTTGCAGATTTTTTATTAATTTTCTTGCAATAATGTCTCAGTGTTTATCAAAGACCTCTTCCTCGGGCGTCCAACTCTATGCGTCTACAGCAATTTTCGGGCAGTCAATCAAGGACGCGTCTAAATTATAAAAGAGTTTAAAATTTATGTTGAAAAAACTTTAATGCAGAAACGTGCTTGGTTTAATTATTAATACAAAGACCCAACACAAAGAGAAATTCCCTCGATCTCACAGGACTCGAACTTGCGTCTGCAATGCACATTATAACAATATATTTATTTTTGTTTCTTTTTTTGACGATTGGTTTCATAAATTTTACGGAGTACTGCCACCTTACCTATTTCTACCGCCAAGCAGTAATGTCAGCATTACTGTGTTCCAGTTTTGAAGGGTGCTGGTGAAATTACAGGCACATGGGACTTGGCAACTTATGTCTCAGGGTGACGGGCGCAGTGGCAGTAATCCTCAGATTTTTACGATTTAAAGCTCAGACAGGCGTGATGGTAAGTTCATCACGCGCACGACTTGTTCGTCCCGTCACGTGATATTAGAAAAAAAAATGGGGCATAGAACTCATTCCACTTATGGATCTTTTCTGCGACTGGCTGATAGTCAACAATAGGATTACAGATGATTAACTTAATTCTTCTCATCATAATATTATGAAAGATTATGATGAGAATTTGTCTTAATAACTCTTTATAGGATATATCACGGAGAATGTGCGATGGAATTGCATGATTCCATTCCATTATCGTGGGGCTAGTCGTAGGCTGGGGTTCGACACCTATATTGTGGATTTTTCACACACTTCAATATTTATAGGGTGAATGGCGAAAGAGTGGAAGTCCCTGCCTGTCCTTGGTCCGAACGCTATAAAATGGGCCTTTTCAAGGCGAGCGTGAATAGGCACTGATTAAGTGTTCATGCTACAAAGTCGACCTCATCGTTGTTTTCCATCGGTTGAGATGGAGGTCAAATGCGCACTTATTTACTTTTAAAAAAAAAATCTCTGCCTAAGACAAGTGCGCGGGAGCGTCATGAGTAGTACGGCAGTCATATCTCTTTATTTACCCTCCACTCACTGACACACTCACATGCACGTCCACAAGTCGGAGTTGTGATAGCTCTGTATCAGATATGAAATATGTATCAACTATGAGATAAGTAATATTCGCCCGAATTACAAGACGCATGATGCGAATGAAACTTCATACGTGACATTGTTTTTTAATTTGGTGAAGTGTAATTTATTTTACACTAATTATTTCGGACGGATCTCGGAGAGCGAACGAGAGTAGACCCCCTGACGCAGGTGACTTAAAATCTTACGTATCACGGCCGGCAAAACGTTTACAGTTAGGATTCTATTTTAGGTTTCGCCAACGTTTATAATCGGCGGTTACCACTTTCTATCGGGTGAGTCGACTGATGTTTGCCGATTTGCTTAACACGATAAATCGTTCTACAATCATTGCAATGCATCGCAAACACAATATTGGATGTCTATATTTGCCAAAGCTCTTAGGCTCCATTTACTTTATGTAATATTTTTTCATGATGCCCAGTGCCGAGATGAATAAGTCGTGCGCCTGGTGATTCCCATAAGCGACTGCGTTACTTTAATTCACCTACATTAGTTCACCTAGGTGCATTAACTACACTTTTAGTAAACTTAAATCACCTGGGTACATTAGATAAACATAAAAGTAAACTGTATTCACTACGATATTTAAGGACGCCAGGAAGGTACAGATACGGTGATGAAAAACTCCGTGATGAAACCTGTATGTCGAAAGTTCACAATGAAGTCCCCAACCTGCATTGGACTAGCATGGCGAGCTATGGCCTAAACCCTCGCATGAGAGGAGACTCTGCTCAGCAGTGGGCCGTAAAAATAGGTTACAGTATGATGAGTAATGTTTCCGGCCGTTATTCTGACATGTATACTCATAGAAACTCAAAGAAATTTGTAGAGCTCCTTGTGAAAGAGTTCGTCCAGGGCAGTACTGCCACATTACCTATTTCTGCCGCCAAACAGTAAAGCAGTAAGTATCTAACTTTTAAATCGCAAAGAATCAAAAAAACATTGCCATTGCGCCCGTCACACTGAGACAAGTTGACGAATCCCATGTGCCTGTAATTTCACTAGTACTTTTACCCTTCAAACCGGAACGCAGTTATGCTCACGTTACTGCTTGGCGGCAGAAATACGTAAGGTGGCAGTACTTCCATAGTTAACCAAAATGAGTTAACACAATTCGTCGTTATAAACTATATACTGTATATATAACTGTATGTAATTGGCATCATATACATATAAAACATCTCGCAGTACGTTCCTAATGGCTCTAAATCACTAAATTGTATATTATGCAGTAGTAATAAAGTAAGACGTCATCGATGTCGTCATACCATAAACTAGTACAAGCTTGGAGCTTTGGCGAGTTCATTTGGAACGATCCCAGAAACTGTTTTCTCTGTGTGCGACTTGGGAACTACTTTAAGATATTTACCTACTCGAGAAATACTTGCATTTAACTCTTCAAAAAAGGTACCTTTATTACATATTGCTAACCTCGGCGGCCCAATGGTTTGCACTCTGCAAACATGAGCAAACGAGCATTAGGACATTATACTATGGAAGTAACTAAAGTAAACTTGTCTAACGTAGTCTGCGGACTACGTATGCAGCGGAGCTTAATCTAGATATATGTGGGAAACATTGAAATTTACTGTCTAATGTCACTCCTAAGAAGACTGCTATATTAACAAGGTCAAACTTTTGCTACGTTTATTTCTATGCTTGGGCTAGTCGATTTTACGTTAGGTAATTCAAATTTAACAAACTTTGTCTTCTTGACGATACCCTTTCTAAAGTAGTTTATTGAAACTATTTTAGAAAGGGTATCGTTAATATGGTCATAGTTAACGTCATGTGTAACATAAAGTCAGACACAAAAATGTACTACAATGAATTCCACGTAAAAGGGATACAACAGGAAGCCTCGGGAATTCCGTTTTAACCCAGTTTTAATGCGAGGGAAATCCCATGTCGACTTCCGACGCCTATTACGATTCTAGTCACAATCGAATGTAGCGTTATATACAGGATTACATTAATTATTGTCGCATACATATGTGTATATGTGCTAAATAGGTTATTTTCAGGTCTAGTTACTTTTCTCGACCTAATTTCGGTGGAAATTTTTATTATTTATTTATATTACTTAAATAGAGTATTCGAGTATTATTATCCTGAAGTATTAAATTATATTTCAGGTTACTACTCTCGGGTTTTAAATAATATTTCATCATAATATTCTAGAATATTTAAGTTACAAAAACTGCTACCAAAATTATGTATAGAAAACTAACCAGAAAATTATCCAAATATGTTCAAAACAAATATCACGGCTGCGTTTCGTTCGTGCTCAGCTACGGTCTTGTAATGTGGGGCACCTTACCTTTTCTGGTCCAGAAGAGTGTGTTCAAACAATTTGCGGTACGTGGTTCGATGACAGTAGCAAACCGGTGTTTAAAAGGCTAATCATATGGCCTTTGCAATGCATGTACATTAGGGATATTTGCGTATTTGTCAACTCTCATTCTCAATATTTTAAAACACTCGGGGAAGTCATTCAAGGCAAACTAGAGTAAAAATTATTAATATTTTATACCAACCTCGTTACCATACAGTAATTTATAAGAATAACTGCTTCAACACGTGTATATTTTTTTTTTCAATAAATTACCAAATGAAATTAAATTGTTACAAGGACATGCTTTTGGATTGCAATTAACAAAATGACTTTTGACACATTGCTTCTATAGTAATAAAGAATACTTGGAGTTTACAAATTCAAGACATTAATTTGAAAGTATAGAGAATAAACATTAAATACCATTAATATTTGCACATCTCCTTGCATGTTCAATACAATGTACCTAATTTTAGTTAAGACCTATGTAATTACTGTATTCTGGCAAATAAACGTATTCTATTCAATTCTATTCAAAAGTTATACGGATATAGTCGATTGTGCTTTGATTTGCGTGAAGCACCTTAGTAATAATTATTTAACGACCTTCGTGAGCGAGTAACTTACAGACCGGTTTTCATGGTGTCGCCATTTCTGAGGTCCCTGATTCGATCCCCGGCCAGGTCAATGTAGACAGCTAACACTATAATTGTCTCGTGTATGAGCGTTAGTGGTACTGTCGTTGTGTCCAATTTCCATAACAGTGCTTTAGTTATTTACTCTGGGATCAGAGCAACGTCTTGTGAGGTTGTCTAATAATAATTGATCAAATTTATAAATATAGTTATTATTACATGTAATTATTTCAGTTTGTATAAAAATTGAATATTCAATTGAACATGAAAATTTGAAAGAGTTCATCTAGGGTATAGTTCCCCAAAGCGGTCCCTACCGCCCTCAGTGGGTGCGGAGGAGTCCTAGGGTAGGAGCCTCGAAAGCAATTCATACTGTCCAGGAGGTGCTACCGCATTTGAGGAAAAAAAACTGAATTCTATATTAAATCTATATAAACTACACTGCAAAATTTTTTCCTTGTGAGATTTTGTTTTTTTTTTTTATAAAAATACATGTTTTCAATTATTATTTGCGGTGGTGGGCGTTGAAATATTTTTTATCTTGCCTAAGTCGACGGTAAGCCAAAAAGGTTGAGAACCTATGATCTAGGGAACAAATACCGCCACCTTCCCTATTTCTGCCGCCAACCGGTAAAGTGCTCCGAGTACTGTGTTCCGATTTTGTAGGGAAGGATGTTGGTGAAATTACAGGCACATGGGACTTGTCAACTTATGTCTGTGTCCCTCAGATCTTTGCGATTTAAAGCTCTTGAGTGGCACTGCTACTACTATGTGATTATATGACTTGTTCCTTTCGTCACTTAATAACATAAAATAACAATAGCGTGATTTGAGACCAATAGAACTCAAGAAATCACGCTATTTTATTTTAACATATTCTAATTCCTTTTTTTATGTTAGATTAAATAGATACGTAAATTGTTATAAAGCTATATATTCATTGTGGAAATTCATTTATTGAAAACATAAAAAGGGTCGCAACAACGCAGACTGCCTGCATCTGACAACGCAGACTGCCTGCATCTGTTGTGAACAGGCGTGACTTGTTCGTTCCGTCCCTGGGTATCATGCAAAAAACCATTGCACAATGCTTTCAGGCAGGTATCATGTTCACAATGCATGTAAATGTTAAAAAGGGTACTACAAACGGAAACGAAAAAAGGGTGATTCCTTTTATTATAACGCTTCTCTCACAGAAAATTAAACAATTTTTTCGGATCTTAATGCCCACAGCTGACTGAGCTTGTATGAAATGTAAAACATCTCTTTTGTCTCAAGATTTGTCCTAGGCACTGCAGTGTTAAGTGGTGGTTTCACCCTTTTAGTTCACGCAAATATTGCTCGACATTGTAAATCATCTACAGTATATGTAAAGGTTAAGTGGTTTAGCAAGCTGCAGGTGTTTCACTCCTATGTACTGAATCTTTTACATAGACAGGATCTGACGGCGGTTGGCCGAACGCCTTTTGAATGCGTCACGCCTTTAAACGCAATACTTTACAAAGAACGCGGATGCTGAAGGCGTCCACGCGTGACCGCGGACAGCCGCCTGTCTGCGTTATCCCTAAGTATTTTTTAGTCAGATCTGTAGACGTGTAAATCACATTACGTTTTAGATTTCATCACTTGTTTGCACGCTTCTTATGTATCTCTATCTAAATACTTTGATGGTCTCGGTAGCCCAACGCTTTACACTGCGCGCTGAATGAGGAAGTCTCGGGTTCGGTCCTTGTAGGACCAATTTTGTAAATGGGTGTATCGTTTGGTGTCCCAGAGATTTCGTTGCAATGGTTCTCAGACTGGTAGTTTTCTTGTTTGAGATTAGATAGTTGATATGGTTATCTGGTACATTATTAGTATTACATTAGACATAGGTATATAAATATAATGATGACACCAAAACGCGATGTTTTTAGGAACTGTAGAACTCCTTTTGAAAGAGTTCGTCCAGGGAAGTACTGGCACCTCACCTATTTCTGCCGCCAAACAGTAATGTGAGCATTACTGGGTTCCGGTTTCGAAGGATAAGGGTGCTGGTGAAATTACAGGCACATTTCAACTTATGTCTTTGGGTGTCGGGCGTAGTGGCAGAGCCCCTCAAATATATGTGATTTAATGCTCTAAGTGGCACTACAACTGTTAAGGACAGGCGTGTCGCTTACCACCAGGCACACGACTTGTTCGTCCCGTCACTTACTATTATAAAAACATAGATTTTAAGACTTTCGTGGTTATTCACTAAATGATTATCACTAGTATCAGGTTTCTTACCACAGTATGACTTCTTTTTATTTTCCCGATATTTCGGAACGGTTGCACGCTCCATGGTCACGGGTTGACTCCTCTGAGACTCATGGAGCGTGCAACCGTTCCGAAATATCGGGAAAATAAAAAGAAGTCATACCGTGGTAAGAAACCTGATACTAGTGATAATCATTTATTATAAAAACAAACTAATTATCACCGTCATTATCATGAACTCATATTACGTCCTGCTGATGATGGATGGGTCTTCTTTCAGGCGAGGATTCGGCCGTAATACATATACATATGTATTATAATACATAACAGTAGCGATGCGTTCATCTCGATTCCCACCGGTTTGCCTAAAATTTACCACGTACATTTTTTTTTTGCAACAAATTTTGTTTATGTCGAGTTCTTAGGTTTTCGCGATTGTTACACATAGGAAATTAAACTATTTTTCCGGATTTAAATCGCGTATATTTGTTTTTTCAAACAAACCGACGTTTCGGGCCCTTTACACGTCCCATGATGATCGGTTTGTTTGCAAAAACAAATATACGCGATTTAAATCCGGAAAAATAGTTTCATTTCCTAAATTTTGTTTATTTTAGTTTTTTAAGTAATGTACTACATTTTCTGCTAAATTTTTTACGTATAATAACTTAACTAGTGAAATGAAGTGTGCAAATAAGTATTGTGTTTGTCGTCTAGGCGACAGTAAGTTTTTTTATGTAGGTATTTTTTTGCTCCGGCTTTACTAATGAGAATTTTCATGCCTCGTCACTGATATATACATAAAGCTCACGCCCTTGTCCCTCAGGAGGGGTTGGTAGAGACCACGAAACGCCATCTTACTCTATCTTGACACGACTTTCTAGCCCCACATTCATCAACTATCCTTTTTATACAATTTCTTTTATCCTTATCACTTCGAATCCCCAGCCTTGAGGACATCACTGATCTGGTCAATGTAAGTCCTTCTGAGACATCCTCTTGAAA
The DNA here is from genome assembly GCF_003589595.1 of Hyposmocoma kahamanoa. Taxonomy (NCBI): domain Eukaryota; kingdom Metazoa; phylum Arthropoda; class Insecta; order Lepidoptera; family Cosmopterigidae; genus Hyposmocoma; species Hyposmocoma kahamanoa. Next base: position 641,801 of record NW_020653739.1, on the reverse strand, counting down.
CTCTTCCGTCCACATTCGCATCATAGATCTGGTAACTCTTCTTAAAAGATCTATATGCCATTGCCCGCCATTGACTGTTGAAGTTTTAAAGTGAAATTAAATTGAAGTGTAACCGAATTCAGAGGGTGTAACTAACATTCCGACGTTGAAGGTAAATTTGCATTGTGAAGGAACACGCTTTATTGATTCCTTCCAAAATAAAAACGAATCAATATGTCTGGTAGGTACACGTACGCAATTCTCACGATAAATAACTTCCAATGTGATTCAGAAGCCGCTGTACACGCATCGAATTCGAATCCAATACTAAATGTCAATATATATTCTTTGTTCAACCACTTAAGGCGCGGAAAGAAAATCTTAATATTGGGTTTTAGGAATAGCTTAAAATTTGTCAGTGCCATCTATGGGCTTCTTTCCGAACTATCGCTCCGGCGTAGGATTTTTCGAATAAAAAAATCAAGTATATTCAACGTTACCTTTATACTAGCGTACTAAATGCGGCGTTCAATACACACACTGTGTTTCACTGATGTGCGGTTCCGACACAACTAATTTAGTTGGTTGTCTATGTATTTGCCTTAAGCTTAAACAATTTTTGATTTATCAAAAAAGATTATGCAATTTTAAAACTGGTAACCTAGTCTCCATAACGTCGGTGTTTTGTAGAAATGGCGAAAACGTCATATCAAAAAAAAAAAATCATAATGAAAATTATCTCTATTTTGTAGGTAAGCAAATTACATTTGAATGATTGATGTTACAACGATTTTCAGTACATTTATGGATCCAGTAGGGCATGGTCACAGATGGGCAGTGGGTTTAAAACCCAATCAACCCGCCCGGTTTTTACCCAAAGCACTGGATTTTAACCTATTTCTGCCCAACATCGTGAGCGGAAACCATTATACGCGTAAAATAATACGGAAGTTAATAATTCCATACTTATTAGGAATTTCAATGTAAAAAAATATTTTTTAGACGAAAAATAGGCAGGTCCACTTACTATCCTGTGGACTCTCGCTCACTACAAGAGATGCATTACAATCTCATTTTTATGGAAACTCATTCGCGTGTAACGATGTATCGATTTTTTGTATCGATTCATTTGAATACGATTTTCAAGCGAATCGATTCATTAGAAAGGCAAAATATGCGAGCAAACAATAAACATTTATTTAATATGATTACATTTGACCAAAACTCTATTTACAGAATATTTAGTTGTAAGTAGTTTTTTCTCTCCATTTCGGTTGTTAATGACTTTTGACCCAATTTAAACTCGGCATTAACAAAGCGCCGGGTTAAAACTCGGGTGCTTGGCTATCACTGAGCATGACAATAATTTAGAGGTAGTTACTGTACAACTCACATAATTTGTATTTTAGAATATTAAATAAAAAAGCTTGTAGCTTTCACAAGTTACTATATCACTTAGTTATACCATTACATCTATTACAATTACATTTGCTTCCATTCCGTTCCGCAACAATGTAAATTGAGACTAAAAATTGCAAGGTGGCTCGAATTGTGTCCGGGAGTGTATTTGGCAGAGTTCCGCTACACGAAACGTTTTCTGTAGCATTCATTAGCTCGTCACAGCTGCAGATGTCGGGCTGTCAGGGACCGGAATTTACGTATGCTATGCTAGCGCTTATAAGTCTATACAACCTCAAATGGCTTTGGTTGGTTCCTCATAACAGTGAAAGTGTTAAGCAATCACTTTGGCAAAAATATATAGTACATTTGAGATATATAAAACACGATTTCTAAAAATTTTCACGAAAGCAAAAATACAAACCGCTGTATTCGATAGGTGGTTTACATATACCGATGATTTCTTTTTACATCAACTGAAGTAAATAAAACACCTATGGTGTACGATACACATTTTTGTCGTTTAACATAACATAACATTAATGTCGTTTGTAAAAAAATGAATTCTGAATTAAGTGTGTTAAGCAAAATGAACGTTAAAGTACGAAAAAATTTAATTCGAGGTGAGGTAGTATCGGCTCTTAACTCGAAAGACAGCCCGGCGACATTGCTGTTTATCTTTCCGGCTCAATTTTTTCATTTCATCCTCTCTTTCTACTCATTTTCATTTAGACTGTTGCCACCCAAGATGAGGTCCTATACTCTCGTTCTCCGTCCGACATCTGCTATGACATGTGTAGACGTGAATCGATGATCTAAAAAATGTCAAGGAAACATTATTGCACCCTCCATTATCACTATTTATTAAGTTTGTCCCGAGGTTGCCTAAAAGACAACACGGCCCCCTGTTGTATCCTGTCTTTTGTTTTTATTAGTTTTTGTACATCTTCTTACGTGCAAAATTAAAGAGTGTTAAATTTGTATTGTATTATTTATTAATAAAAGCGTATTGTGTTACTTTTGTATTTAGTAACAATACAAAAGTAATTAATGTAAGCAAAAACTTTAGCGGTTGCCATGAGCAATATTAAAAACGAAATATTATATTGCCAGCAGTATTTTATATCAAAATTAATTATACTAGAAAACTACAGTCAGTCACCAAAGTTGTTAACGCGACTACTGCTTGAGCCGAGAAAACTTAACGCAATAAGAACGAAAAAGACATCAATGTCTTAAAAGTTGTACTGTTATTGTCTGTCTGTCAAAGTCAACCCAAATACAAAGATTCGACAACAAGCACATAAAAAATTTCGTGAGGTCCGCTGGTTCGTTTCGTGGCTTAGTGAGCATGGCATAACAATATTTGCTAGAAGACATCGGTTCGAATCCGGCCGGATCGAAGGAAATTTTTATAAGTGTTCAATATTTGTATTAAAATTATAACGAACTAGTGGAGTATTTCGCAAAAAATAATTGAATATCAATTCAATACAAATTTAATTAAAATGTTGTTAGATCCATGAATAAGGTTTACTAACTTGTATCTGCTAAGCTGTGGCCAACAACTACCTCATATCTTTACGTGGTTGTTACCGACACCCGTGGGAGCAACTTACCAGATTAATCTCGAGAAGGGGCTGTAGCGTCTGAATAATGTGCTTATTATTGTTCATTCAAGGTACAAATGCGTTGAATAATTCAGACTCACCATTAAAATATTACCAATATCATTTTATAAATAAAAGATGAACGTCCTTTTTATTTAATAATTGCAAAAACATTAACACGGTTTTCCTTTACACTCTTAAACCTAAACAGATATGTATGAGTGTTGCAACTCCTCTAACGTAATATATAAAATAACAGTTTTATTAAATGTAAACAATGCACGAAAAAATAGAAAATATGTAACGCAAGAAGATATAACGCAATTAATATTAATAAAAAGTTACACAAGCCACCGATTTACTGCCGCATCAGAGCGCGTGCTGTTGCTAGGAAACTTCTACTCTCAGCGCTATGCGCGCATACAGGCTATTCGAAATCAACATTTAATGTGCCACTATTACGCATGCATTACTTATAAGAAAAAGATAATAAATATGTACTATAAATATTATTATTATGTTATATATGTATAAGTAGATTATAAAAAAAATTTGATAAATATATTACTAAGTTACGGATAAGAAAAAAATTTTGATAGTATATATTTTTTTTAAATTAATTTTTCGTTTAAGGTGCAGTGGTAGCGTGTTAATAAGTCTAGGAACCAAGTAATTGGTCGTACGAGCATCATAAAAATTATGAGCTCCTACGGTAATGACTGTCTTTTGGGTGACCTGACGTGTGACTATGCCAAAGATCTTTAATTTTCAAACTTTTATTGAATTTGAAGTAGGTTTCTGTCAACAAAACTAAATTTAATCGTTTTTGTATTGGTAGCACTTTACAGTAATTAAATAGTCTTTGATCATCATTTCTAAATTTTTCTTCAACTTTGAACGGTAACTGGTACCGCTTTAAATTTTTGAGTTGAAGACTATAAATAACTCAGCTATTCCGCAATCGATATGTGTGATGTTTGAAACTGGCGTAACATACAATTCCACGGACCGGGATGAAGACCACATTTTGAATTTTGACAACACCATGTAAATCTGGACTTTCTAATTGGTTTTAACATAAAAACATGAAAAAACTTTTTTTATAATGTATAACTCACAAATCGTGCGTCTGACGGTTCACGCCTGTCCATATCTACTAACTAAAACGTGGCTAAGTGACAAATGGTCAAATATCCATTTTAAATAGCAAAAGATAGAGCACAAAATTACCTTTTAAAAACAGTTAAAATTAGTTAACGTGTTCGACTTACCCTAACGATGCATAACTGAAATATCATTAAACAACTTCAATATTCTGAAACTAGGTTATGGTTTTTATGACATTTTAGTTTACGGACGGCAGAATAATTGCAGTGCCACTCGGAGCTTTAAATCGCAAAGACCTGGGGGGTGTTGCCACTGCGCCTGTCACTCTGAGACATACGTTGACAAGTCAATGTGCCTGTAATTTCACCAGCACCATCACCATTTAAAACCGGAACATAGTAATGCTGATATTACTGCTTGGCGGCAGAAATAGGTAAGGTCGCAATACTTCCCTGGACGAACTCTTTCTACTGCTACTAAAAAAAATTCTATGCAATAGCTTTTCTTTTGTAGTCAGGTTGACAAAAAATGGAAATTTGCTTACCATTAAGGAATCGTACAAATTTTATTTATTTATTTAAACTCTGTGCCACATAAAATATGTACTACAAATGGCGGATTAATGCCGTTAGGCATTCTCTACCAGTCAAGTGGAGAGCTTGAATTAACAAGGGTGCATAACATGACAATTAAAAACAGATAAAATCAAATAGGAAATGAAACTATTCTTCCGGATTTAAATCGCGTATATTTGTTTTTTTTTCAAACAAACCAACGTTGTATGTGTAACAATCGCGAAAACTTAAGAACTAGATAGAACTAGAAACTTGATTAAATTGAATAAATAATTGATATAAAATTTTTGGTTTGCTCTTTATTTGCTGCACGGATACAGTTAAAATTACACTTTTTAAAGCATACTGTACATCATTCTACGCGTGCAGCTTATGGACCAACTATACCAAAAAGGCCTACAGTGCCCTGCGTGTCCAATATAATAACGCCTTCAGGGCGCTGTTGCGGCTGCCGCGCTTTTGTAGCGCTTCTGCGATGTTTGCGTGGGCGGGCGTAGACAGCTTTGAAGCTATCATGCGCAAAAAAAGCGCATCAATATTATACAGAGTGCGTGGCAGCAGCCACAGCGTGCTGAGGGAGATGGCTGACAGTGGGGACTGTCCACTGATCGGCCACTTGCTGAGAAGGACGAGGTCACTTTTAGAAATAAAATACTAACATACTCACTAAGTTTGTACTAACAATTTATGGATCACGGTTGTCTGAAATGAATACTTTTTATTTTATTTTTTTTTTTGTTATTTTTATTTAAAACAAACACATTTTCCCGTTCTTTGTCATCAAGACAAACGTGGATTCCCGAAATTATGTAAATACCACTGTTGTAGCAACACACGTCAAAAGTGTCTAGGGATCAAGCACGTTTTTGTCATTTACTGAAAATCAGGGTTTTCAATTAAATTTCTTTTAACACCTTTGGTTTTTATCAATGTCATAATAAAAAAAAAATTAGTACATTTATGTAGATATTTTATTTAGGTAATCAAATATTTAAATCATCTCTGTACTAAAAAAACCGACCTCAAAAGTGCGAGGAATTACATTTATTTGCCAAGTGTTATTGAAATCGGTTACCAGAAAGTGCGCGAAACCGTATTCATCCCCTCAGACCCTCAGATCTTTGCGATTTAAGGCACTGCAATTGTTATGGACAGGCCTGTAGCTTACCATAGGGCGCACGACTTGTTCGTCCCGTCACTTAATATTATAAAAAAAATGTGAAAAAAGGAAAAATAACAGTCTGCAGCATAGGGAATCTACATTCCGTCTAGCAAAGTTATGGGTGTGGTCGCTTCTATTTTTATTTCTTAGAAAATATTCATTGAAACGCTAAAATGTTTTGTATAAACAAATTTGTTCATGTTGGCGGATGTTTAATGGGTGTAATATTGTATGAGTTCAATAAATGTTTGCGAAGAGTAATTGACTGTAATTTCACTTCAAGTATACACGTTTCATTGGAGGCGACTGGGCTTACATACTGAATTGCTTTCGGTAGCAACTCTAGTCTACAGAGACTGAGGCTGTGAAACGGTATTATTCTGTGACGTCGACCTTTAACCTGGCATAGCAATAACTGAAATATTAATTCTGTAATTATTTAACACCACTATTCAGTCGTAGTGAGCAAAATCGATGAAATGATTAATAGATGTAGAGTTCTAAAGGTTGCTTGTGATTACTAAAGTAATAACAATAATAACGCACACACTCAACATAGCCCTGCACTAGGGAAACCCTATGTTGCGGGTGCCATGGACACACATAGACAACCACAAATTACACTTTAACTCACGAGAGAAATAAATCGCGGCCATACAAATATTTCTCCTGGTCCGGGAATCGAACATGGGACCTTTGGGTGGCAATCCGGCATGGTAACCGTTCAGTCACGGAGGCAGTTAAAAAATGAAAGTAAAACTTATTTACGAGCTTTTCTTTTTAATGATACTAAGTAAAGGAACGAACAACTCGTGCACCTGATGGTGAGCGTCGCGTCAAATGTCAATTCATACGTGCTTCATCATCATCGTTTTTTCTTTAACGGGTGTCCTTGAAGGTTAGGTGACTTCAAATGTTTTTCAGGCGTAGTGTACCTTATATATAATAATAATAATTTGTTTTCTCCACAAAAATAACAGTGTAATAACATTTATTACAGAATGTTTGCTGAAAGACTAGTTCCTAAACTAAGCCGAACCCTTGTAATCGTATATAAAACACTGTGGAAATATTGACCAAGAAATATAAATTAATGATATTTATTAATGGTATATTCATCGTGATATTTTTTTCTTTTAGCTAGGTGTATTTCTACTAATTTGGAAACTAACTTGGAAAGTCTTCTACTCAGCTGTCACAGCTCTTATTTACTTGCTTACTTGTTACTTTTACATATTATTTAATATAATTATGTTTCTTTTCAGGTAAGTACACCATCGAAATGTTTACAACCAATAGAAGGTACCGTACTGCTAAGGTTAGAAATTATAATATTGGTTATGATCAGGTTTGCCGTTTTTCCCTTTAGTCTGGGAGAAAGTACTGTAGCAGTTATCAGATTTGCCAATATCAAATTCTCTTTCCACATTTAGACACGTCCTGGTGCAAGCAAAACACTGTAAGATATCATAAAGACGCACGTATAAAATCATAGTAAATAAGTTTACTAATCATTAATACTCCTTCCTTTCTGCATTATACCACCATGGTACAAGGGGACACGATATCAACGTTACAGAGTAGAAACCGGCGAAAAGTCTGATAGTCCATTTGATGGAAAGATACCATCTTACAGTTGGGTAATTTTCAGGTTAGTTTTCTCTACATAATTTGTGTGGCAATTTTTATTCCCAGTTGAGACATTGTACGAAATACGAAGTAATTTTTATATCGCAAAAATGGACGCTGAGTAGATGATCGTAAAATTTGGACCCAATTCGTTAAGCGCGTTCATGTTATCACAAAATAGCGAACAACCCTTAGTCTCCTCTGTTATTGATTACATTGAGTCTGTTTATCATTTAATCTGGAACACAACCAAGAGCACTACTGGGGCCCCGAAATGTATTGTCTTCTATGGATAACTTACAGACTTGAGTGTCGATCGGGGATAGAACTAAGAATGTGTAACAACGGGAACAGGGCCCTGTTTAATTAATTTGTTTGGCAAACCAACACTATTTCACTTATATGACTATTGTAGATATTACATGTAGTTGTTGTTCTTATGTGCAATCCAATTATAGGTAAACTCATATATGGACCAAAATCCTGACTTACAGAATATCAAACATGCATTAGACTAAATTTACTAAAACAAAATGAAAAATAATTACATAGGAATAAACCAACGTTTCGGGCCCTTTACAGGTCCCATGGTCACGAGTGACTGAGGTGGTACAGTCTTCAACCAGTTATGTCTAATATTGATGCAAACCGGGTGGTTTGCATTTTTTCACTATACTTACAATAGTTATTAATTAAATACCTTATTTTAATTTTACAAAAACATTCCAATTTATGCTACCTAAAGGTTTACAAATTATTTTATTGAATGATTTTTTATGAAGTTCAATTTATTATTAATTAATGCTAGAAATTAGAATAAATTAAAACATATTAATTAGTACTGCAGTCCCCAAAAAAGTGAAAAATCCCAAGCAGACATAACTGCTTGGGATTTTTCATTAGAGGAAATACTGGATCCCAAACTGGTGGTACGGAGAAACTCTTCCCTGGTGAAATTAGGATGTTTTTTTAATTTCAATGGCCTCTCGCAGCATCCTGGATAGATAACAGACTGCTTTTGCAAGGAGCTGGGGTTTGTTAAACTTCATTGAATGTGTAGGTTTATCCATGACATGCCCGCAGACTGCAGACTTGTTGTAGATTTAAATCCGGAAAAATAGTTTCATTTCCTATGTGTAACAATCGCGAAAACCTAAGAACTCGACAAATATACGCGATTTAAATCCGGAAAAATAGTTTCATTTCCTATGTGTGACAATCGCGAAAACTTAGGAACAAAATATTACAGTTCTGCAAGAGATCTGCCATTGTTGCTCTCAATGTATACTTTGAATTTCATAGGTTTCTGGCCTCCTCAGCGTAGGCTATTTTGTCTGGATTTTTATTTATTTTTTAAAGGAAATACAAGTGCGCTCTTGACCTCCGTCTCATACTAGCTATATAATATTTACCGTCGTTTTGAAAAGACTTCTGTCATACATAGCATTCTGGTAACAAGTCTGCAGGCAGCGTTTTTCTTTTTGCTGAACCTGTGGCGGATTTTTATAATTGCTCGACGACTACTCGGTTAAACAGGCTCAAAAATACCATATACTCGTTACGGTAAAAGAAACGTAGTTAACTGTCAGACGAGATTTTTTTTTTTAATCGGACAACGTTCAACACATTTTGTACAGTTTTTGTAAACTGGATATGTGGCCTTGTTAATTTGAAGTCAGTGTACTTTTTTACATCTACATATTGTCATAAGGCATGTACGTAAATAAATGATCTTTTTAAATTTGCAGAAGCAGCAGGCAAAAGAATCTAAACGGTTATCTTTTTTTACTGATTGATGTTAGGCCTCAAAACTAAGACAAGATAGTATTAAAAATATAATTTAGATATTTCTTTTTAAGACTACTAAATGTTGATTATATTTGTATACAATATTATATTAATTATAATGAGATTATAAGATATAGAGAAGATAAGATTTGACCTGAAAACATGTTCGGAAATGCAAGCAAATTGGCTGCTTTTTCATATACTAACCTAACTAACCTACCGAATGGAGGGCGCAACTAAACAATATCAAAACATTTACTGGTTATAAATGTCATCAATCGTTAAAAGAAAAGACCAGTGATAAAAAAGAGGATCAAATATTATTTTTAATACCAAATATTAATCTAGTATGCTTAAACATAATAATAGTGTTACTTTGAATGCAGTTCATTTATAATGTATCCGACATCCGTAGATCAACTAATATAGATGGAACGATTTATATATACATCAAACATAAAAAAAAATATCGTTTATTTAAAACAGTCCTTATTACAATAATTTACGTTTTTTTAAAGTCATGTTATCAACCATTATTTTGTGTATCAAACACACACACGGTTATTAAAATGATAATTAATTCATAATAAACTTTTATGCTGACAGGGTTGGTAAAATTACAAGCACATGGGACTTGTCAACTTGTCACAGGGTGACGGGCGCAGTCAACTTGTCTCAGGGTGACGGGCGCAGGGGCAGGCAGAAGGGGCGCCTCAGATCTTTGCGATTTGAAACTCTAAGTGGCACTGCAACTGCTATAGACAGGCGTGTCGCTTACCACCAGGTGCACGACTTGTCTCGTAAATTAGTATATAAAAAGCATATATAGTATACAAATAGCATAAAAAAGATAACTCATTTTGCAATAAACCGACGTAGCCGACTTCACCCACTGCTGAGTGTAGATCTCCCGTAGTTTGTGCCATCCACAACCTATAGCCGATGTCACCCATTTTCGGCCCGCAATTGTGACGATATCGTCAACCCAACCCGCTGCAGGATGTCCTATGTTTCTATGACTATTTCTTGGGCCTAAATGTAGGAACTAGATATTCGTAGTAAACTTGTAATTAAATTCTAAAGCCATAGTGTTATGCATCTGCCAGAATGTATCCCTTAAAAGTTTGTTTTATTATTATAAAATATATATTACACGCATGGGATACCCGAGACCTGGAGGATAGTTATTACAATCGAAGAGCGCCATTTTATATACTTGGCACGGAAACCCAATTGGATTTGGATGTCAGACCTTTGCAGGGATCGAGAAAGGTAATCATTATAGGCGTTTCAGCGCTTGCAAAATTGAACTTTAAATACATTAAGGTATTGTATAGTTTATAATAGCCTGGGAAAAGGTTTTACTATTAAAGAAACATTGGAAATTGTAACGTATTGTCATGCCTTTTGTGTTCATATTTGCGCGCGCTGAAACGTTTATAACGGTAACCTCTTTCGATCTCAGATACGTTCATTTTTTGATAAAATGTTAAATTCATTTTTACACCGATGATATGATGCTCTGGTTTCGTACGTGACCGGGAATTACACCGCAATCACGTTGCACGAAAATGGTTTGTACATAAGCAGTCAACACGTTGTTCTTTATGCTTAAGAATCAATTTCAACTCTACGCTACTAAAAATAAGAACGATCCATAGTTTGTGTTCAACCTTTCGAATTTTGGAAAAAGAAAAGCCATTTACATAGTTCGATTCTAAATATTTAACCGACCTCAAAAAAAGGAGGACGCTCTCAATTCGACTGCTTTTTTTGTGTATGTTAAGCGATAACTCCAGCTCACTGTCAACTAATTTGTGAACCGATTTTGATGATTTTTTTTTTTGTTGGAAAGAGGATGCCTCAGTGTTGGCCCCACTTAATATTAAAGAAAATATTCCACCTCTAAGGGTGGCCAACTAGGGATTTAAACCGGTTTCGCGTACTTTCCGGTAACAAATAGACGTAGTTCCACGAACTTTTGAGGTCGCTTTTTTTAGTACTCTGTACTGAGATTATATATTCTATATTTCAACACAAAATAATGAAAGTGTGAAGTGGGCGTTCCTTTGTAGCCATAGTTATGTTCCACAGAGAAAAATCGTGCGTCCAAAGCTCTCATTTGTGTGTGGAGGATTTCTAAGTCGAAGGCAAATGATGATTTAGTCCATAGGCAAATTTGTTACACTTGAAAACTTCATTTTTTAAGCTATTGCTCGTTCACTGTGCCGAATTTCCTGAGAAGAACGAGCAAAAAATTGTAGGGATTGCTCTTCTCAAATAAACTTAAATACTATAAAATAAATTTTGATCATATTTGTGGGAATATAGACTCATGTTGTCTTTCCATACATCTTTATCCAACACATAGTCTACAAGTTTGTAATACGACTTTTCAATTTAAATACTTTTAATATAAGTTTTAAAATTAGGAAATGGTAATCCTAACATATCCTCCTGAATCTTATAGTAAAAACGTATACAGTTCCTCATAAAAGAATCGCTTACCTTAGTTAAACGAAATCGTGGTATCATGAGTTTGGACTTGGTTCTAAGGTTAATGTTATGGATATCTTCTTTCTTAACGAAATTATGTATATTTTTACGGGCATACAAAATATTTGAGTAAATATACAGTGAGTCATGATACCTGTCTCGTTAAACTTTTCTCTGAGAGAAACCCGAGAATCTAAACGGTACACAGAACAAATCGTTCGTTTGCAACACAAATATGGTTTGTATATTTGCCGCTCTACTAGCTTTAAATTTTCATAAGAACGATTGAATATTGTGCCATCTAGTGTTTAGCAATGGAACTACAAAAGCTAATCATAACAGCTGTTTATATAGAATTAGATTAAGTATAATCAATCACTAATCAGCTTTGATGTTAGTAATAATAAACGTTACTGGATTACATCAAGGTTTATTTTTTTACGAAACGGTATACATACATATATATCTTCGCCTTATATTCTCAAACTCGTAACTTAAAGCACAAAGTAACTGAAATGCAAAGTAGGGATTGTATATACAAATTTTGCAGGCTGATTTCACATCACATTTTCTTCATATTCACGCACTGGCGTTTACCTATTCTAAAAGTAACGCATCCAAATTAACACCCTTGATAAGAAAATTGAAATAAATAGAAAGTTTTGCCATCTCCTGTATAATCAATCACTCATACGTTTGAGAAAGTAAAGCATCTATTTGTCCATATTCTTTTTTAATTGCATCCAACTAAGACTTTCTCTTAGTATGTAATGTAGGATTAAATTTACAAGTGTGTGGCGTTTGGCGACGACGGCTTTGGTACTAAAGCCTATGTCTATCATTGTAAGAAATGTCAAGTATTCCTAAATCCGTTTCATTGCAATAAAACACTAGGTGTCTCTATTCCCGCTATAAATGTTCTAAATTGTACATAAAAGCTATTTACTGCTCTGAGCGGATTTTACGTTTAGGATTCTTGTGCTCTATGGTTTAAGATAGCAGTTAAGAGCGATCACAGCACTGAAATATAGTACTTTGGTATGTATGGTCCATAGCGTAAGTAGGCGAAATACCAATTTTTTAAACATATTTTTTATCACGTACAATGCAAATGGAAACAACTGAAAATTTTCGTAAAATTTTATTGAATAGCATGTCGATTTACTACATCTATTTTTTGTTAAATTACTCCACCAACCTTTCATAATTGTTAGTTCAAAGATCAAATCACAAAAAAAAATAATTCGATCTTACTAGCAACTGTCAGTAAAAACAAAGATCTGTAACAAAAACACAAAGGACAATTTCGACGATTCGGTAGCTGGACCCGGGGCTCAAATGGTTAGAGCAATGTTACGGTGCAGCATGGTCGTAGGTTCAAGTCACACTGGGTTGACGAAAATTTATCTCTGTTTTCGATCTTTGTATTCATAATTATAACAAACTAGTTTACCGAGTTCTTACGTGAAACGAAACTTTTTAGGGGTCCAGATTCATCGCGGTAAAACCGTCTTGATTCATCTTGGGAACTGTAAAGAGCCCTAAACGTAGGTTTGTTTTAAAAAATAAAACAAATATACGTGATTCCTAAAAAATAATTTCGCTCCTAAAATTGGTTTACTTTCACTACAAAGTTTGTTATATGGTTGTAAATAAACATTTTTATAATACCAAGTGACAAACGCCACACCTATATAATAGTTGCAGAGGCAGCAACCCTACGCCCCGAGCGACGACGCGAAGTGTCGGCATTGACGCGCCAAACGGACGGGAGATCAGACTACTTGACTTTTTATAGTATGATCTATTACTGTCAAAATTATCTTTATTTCATAGGTAAGCAAATTACACATGAAATCGTCTCATTTATTACAACTTGTAAAGCCAAACCGCCTTATCGCTTATGTAACCTCTAACAGAGGAATATCCTCTAATAAAGTAGCCTTTACATGATTCTTGAACTTATCAAAGGAAAGGTTCCAAAACAGCTTTTGGTATCTTGTTATAGTACAGAATGACTCGTCTCACATAAGAATTGAGAACCCTCTGAAGTCTTAGGCTGTTAACAGATTAATAATAATAGTAACGCGCGCGCACACTCATAGCTCCGCACTAGGGAAACCCTGTATCGCGGGTGTGTGTGGACACACACATAGACCACCACAAATTACACCCAAACTCACGAGAGAAATAAATGTAGGCCGTACAAATATTTCTCCCGGCCCAGTGTGGCAGTCCAGTGTGGGAACTATTCGGCCACAGAGGCAGTTAAACTTTGATTAACTGCATGAAGTTGATAACGACTTCACGTATTAACTGCAAACATGCAGTCAATCTGTCAGCAGCCTTAACACAAACGCGTAACATTGTCTCTTAAAATCAGGTGATTATTACATTAAAAAAAAGGATATGACTCGCCAATTTCTTAGTGGTTGTCTTCAAATATTGTTTATGTTTTTATTAAGATATTGTATTTGTATTACCTTAAATAAGAAACATTATAATTCCTTATTTGTTTTACTTTTTACCAGTAAAACGGTGGAGCGAAAAGCAGACTTATTAGGAAGGACTCTCTTATGAAGTCGGAAGCTACAAAATCTCGACCACCGCATAAAAGTGGTGCTTAGTGCTTATCGGTTTTCTATCAGGTGCAGGAACTTTTCTATGTAGTTCCTTGTTTGCCGTTCTTCTTTCGATCGACGTACTTGTGTCGTTGATATAACTCTTATTCACACAAGGTTTAGTCTCATTGTCGTTTGACACAAACAATAAGTGTTTATAATATATGGTAAAACAAAATGTATATACACTGTCAATTGTAATATTACTAACAAAAAACCGAATTTAACGGCGCTCCGGTTGCAGTATTTGCGTACTGCATCCGATTCGTATTCTTGCCGAATCCGAAGCTTTACAAATCTAGAAAACTCGGACCCACTTCGGATGTCGCTTGTGCACTAAGAAATAAAATGATCAGTGACATTTCGGACCGTCGTTTCACGGATTCGGAACTGGCGTTGTAATCCGTTCTTAGTTCGGGCCTTCGACCGAAAATTATATCCGTAGTCATTGAAAGTGTCCGAACTTATAGGGCGTTAAAATCGTATACAGAGCGTCATTCACGCTTTAGTCTTCGTTTGTTCGACTGACAGCGAAGCAAGCAAAATTAGACAGTACTGCGATGACATTACAATTTAAATTCAACGTTTTAGCTTTTTCATATTTCTTTACATATCACTACGTTTAAATAGGTTGACTTGGGACATTTTTTTCGTGGTTTTTGTATTAGACCCGTCGTCCATTTATTTGTAAGTCAATGTCCGTAGTGATACGGAGTAGGAAACGTCCGAAACTAAGGCTGTAACTAAAGACATCGTACAACGAGAGTAGAGTAGATATGAATCGGGCGTAGTGCGCAAAAGCTGTCTGACTTGAGCATTGAGTAGAGTTCTGGAATACGACCCCTAGAGTGCTGGTAAAATTACAGGCTTGTGAGACTTGCCAACTTAGGGTGTAGGGAGCAGTGGCAGTGCCCCGCAATCTTTGCTAGTTAAAGCTCTTGAATTTCACTGTAACTGTTATGGATAGGCGTGCCGCTTACCACCAGGCGGACGACTTGTTCGTGCCGTCCCTTGATACTAAAAAAAATGGAGCTGTCGACCATTGTCAACTCTGTCTTTTAATCGTGGTTCAAGGACACGCTTCAATTTGACAGTTTCTAATTATTGAATGAAATCTGTTGTTATATACGACCTATATAGCACTCTCTATCTATCTTTTATCTGTAGTAATAATAAAGTGATTAATTTTATTCGTGCTGTCACTTGGTCTTTAACTTACACAAAAGTCGCGTATGTACAAGGTCAAGAGCACGTCAAGCTAGACACTTAAGTCTTAAATCCAACTCTATGCCGCTTACGATAAAAACGGTCCAAAGTACCAAGGGTCAAGCTTGACGTGCTCTTGACTGTACAAGTATGTTAGTAAGTTAATATCTAAAAACTGAATGTCTTCTTTAAACAGTTGAAAAGATGTACCACGTCGATCACGCCGCCACCGACGTAACCCGATCGTACGCGTCTAGTATAATTGTAATATTTACGTTAACAAAGTCTTTGGAATATTTCAATCTATATATAATATCTCTCGGCAATTTTCGTGTTTCGGCAGCCGTCGTGTTTCTCAGTAGCCCTTTGCACTTTGTGCAGACCGGACCCTTTCGACTTAGAAATGTTATCTATAGTAACTACTTATTTATTGTTAACTTGCTTGGTATATTGCTAAGGATTAAATGTTATTATAAAAAGAATAGTTTTGCGGCTCCATATAATTGGCATGGGAATTTGTATTCGGGCGCATTTGGCAAACCGAAGATTACCGATAAATATTGCGAAATTGATATTACAAACAATTTTGTTTTATTGACTTATCTCTTTTGACGCAAGCCATTCGCTAGACGAATACCCTAAACGCATGGATGGCTTCAAATTAATACTTTAACCCCTTTCCAGAGAGTATTACTCCATTTACATCCCATCCCTTTCACTGACACCGAATTTCGATACATCTATCTCTTTCGCATTAAGGCGGAATAGGGATTTTTGAGCACATACAGGATTTTGGATTATGGATTTGAAGGATTACGGTAGATATTCATTTTTTGATGACATTACTAAATCATTGTACTGTTTTTTAAAGTATATTAATCATCACTTGTATCACGTTTCACTATGGAGTGGTTCTCTTCCTAACCAATGACCATACGGCAATTATACAAATTCAACTCATGTACATCGCACTACCGGGCACGGGTCACCTCTAATAATATTGTTTTAAGATGTAGAAGCCACATCATCAACATAATATTTATACGTCCCACTGCTGAGCACGAGTCTCCTCTCAGGCGAGGGTTCGGGCTGTAGTCCGCCACGATACGGGTTGGGGACACTCATATCAATACCACCGTCATCATACCATCATCATCACCACCACCAACACCACCACCACCACCACCACCACCACCACCACCACCACGTGCAGGTTACATGACGATATTTTCTTTTCCATTGGCCCAAAAACATCCGACATGCAGGGTACATTTTTACTTTACCGTTGCAGGAAGTGATAATTAGTGAACTAACTGCGCGTGTTTCGAAAGGAGTCTGGCGCAAGACCCCGTTGGGAACACACCTTCCCAACTCGGGTATCACTGCATTTGTAATACTTTCACAGAAAAGTTTCATGGCCGCAAAGCCAATTGTAATGCTACCTACACCGCTGCCCCAACCAATTAACAAAGACCCGTGACAACCACGCAATAACTAACATCCTCTTAATTCGTGTAAGTTTTTAATGGGCTTCTGGGAATGTATATAGTTTGCTTTGGAAATACACTTAAAATTGCTTTCCCAATGTTTGCAACATATTCCTTGCCTGCAGACTTATTCCGTTATAACGTGGACCTTTTCAAGGCGAGAGACAATACCATTATTTAGGTGTACATGCTACATCGCCGACCTCATCGTCACTTTCCATCAGATGAGATGGAGGTCAAATGCGCACGTATTTTTTAATAAAAATTAATAAACATTTCCGTTTATCAAACTTCTCAAAAACCCTATGATGTGTGGCTGTGCACAGTTACGAATGATCCTCACTAATCAGTAAGCATCAGCACCACACCGAAACATGTGTTTTGTTGAATTATTTTCAACACGCTAACTCACCTAGTGCGGTTATAAAAAAACCCCTAAAATTGACATTTAGTATAAAAGCAAAGATTAAGCATGGTGGAAAGTGAAGTTCAATCTTTATCCAACTGGAATAATAATTTTATTTGGGGTGTGCAACTACATGTCGGTCAACCATGACCATGCGACCTGTAAGCAGCAAGCGTCTGTATGTTTAAAAAAAAATGACACGATATTAGATCTGGAAAAGTCATTCCTTGTGAAAGAGTTCGTCCAGGGAAGTCTGCAACCATACCTATTTCCACCGTCAAGCAGTAATGTGAGCATTATTGCGTTCCGGTTTTGAAGGGTACTGGTGAAATTACAGGCACAAGAAACTTTATGATTATCACTAGTATCAGGTTTCTTACCACGGTATGACTTCCATTTATTTTCCCGATATTTCGGAACGGTTGCACGCTCCATGGTCACGGGTTGACTCCACCACGGGTTGACCATGGAGCGAGCAACCGTTCCGGAATATCGGGAAAATAAAAAGAAGTCATACCGTGGTAAGAAACCTGATACTAGTGATAATCATTTAGTGAATAACCACGAAAGTCTATATAGATTTTAATCTATACAAGAAACTTTATTTCTCATGGCCCTCAGGCATTTAAAGCTCTGAGTGGCACTACACATGTTGTGAATTGTCACGTCGCGTATTACCCGACGCACGATTCTATCATCCCGTCACTAGGAATATAAACAATATAAATTGGAACAAACATTTCCCTGACCCTATCCACCATCTTCGTTATATGGTCGAAATATATATAAAGCTCGTCACTTGAAAGTTAAAGAACAATTTGGTTTTTACATAAAATTCTCGAAACAAAGATAAGTAAGTAATGCCACAGGTCACGACGTACCGGTCTGAACTGGATCTGTCGGACACGCTAGGCGTGCCAGCCGTCTTAAGTGTCAGATGGTGTTGCTAGCATTATGTGGACGTTACGTTTAAATTTAATTATGTTTTAATGGTCACTTTTACGTTTAAATTAAATATTGGTTATCAGAGAACGTTAGCTGCCATGAAGCTTCTGTTCAGGTTAATAAGAATTCCGATATAATCCGTTTAAGAAGAATATTCAGAGTTCGCGGGGGTCTCAGAAATAAAAAACACAGCCGGTCTGATAATTCGTAAATCTTAGGAGTACCGTTGTGTGAGAAGGAATAGTGTTGATTTATATTATGTGGTGGTCGTTTAATTAGAAACACTTCTTATGATTGAAGGAAGTTTAACTTCAACGTACAAAATATGTTCGTGAAAAATATGTAAATTCAATAATAAATAATCATGCAATAATATAGCCACTCAAATAAAGAATCATTAAATGCATAAAAAATTAAACATATCTTATTTTTAATTATAAAATGAGTCTTCAACAATGTACGAGTATATTTTCTGTTCCTGGCCGCTTGGACGTCTAATTAGAAACATTTGAAAAAAGCATCTATAGCTCGTTCTTTTTTTGAAATTGAAGAATAACATTTTTTTCTTGATGTTTTCTATTAATTTGGCGGCAATTCAAAATTTGATCTGAATTTAATTTTGTTCAAAATGGGCAAAAATAAAAGTTGTGACGCGTCAGCTAGGCAAATAATTGTTAATTTACATTTAGATCAAAAGTGGACGTACAGAAGAATAGCTGAGCATTTAAATTGTTCTGTGAAGAAAGTTTTTAATGCAATTGATAAAACACATAGAACTTTTGAAAATGTTCTTAGAAAGGCTCGGCCAAGAAAAACCTCTCCCAGAGAAGATAAGATAGATAATCGTTCGTGTTGCTAAAAAAGACCCATTTAAAGGCTCAAACCAGATTAAAAATGAAGTTTTTTCGCCTGATGACCCCAGAAACGTCTCATCAAGACTGATACGCCGAAGATTAGTGGAAGCTAAATTGTTTGGAAGAACCTCTCGAAAGGTACCGCTTCTTACCAAGCAACATCGAGAGAAGCGATTATTATTCGCAAAAAAAATATGTTCATTGGACGGTACGAGACTGGAAAAAAGTTTTATTTTCAGATGAAACGAAAATAAACATGGTAAATTCAGATGGAAAGCGCTATGTTAGACGTCCTGTAAACAGTGCTAATTATAAATACACAAGGAGCATACTCAAGCACGGTGGCGGAAACATTAAAGTTTGGGGGTGTTTTTGCGGATGTGGAGTTGGTCCCGTTCGGAAGATTGAAGGTACAATGGATCAATGGCAGTACAAAAATATCTTAGAGAACACAATGATTCCCTACCCGTACGATCATTTGCCTGTAACCTGGATCTTTCAGCATGACAATGATCCTAAACACACGGCCAATAGCGTCAAATGTTTCCTCAGCGAACAGCGTATATCCGTTTTAGACTGGCCAGCAAATAGTCCGGATTTAAACCCGATAGAAAATCTATGGTATATTGTTAAGAAGAAAGTCTCAAACAAACGTAACACCAGTCAAAACGAATTATATGAAGCATTTGTTGAAGCATGGAATTCAATCCCCCTAGAAAAATGTATGACATTGATTGAATCAATGTCACGTCGTTGCAGAGTTGTTATTGAAAATAAGGGATACGTGCGTGCGTGCGTGCGTGCGTGCGTGCGTGCGTGCGTACGTGCGTGTGTGCGTGCGTGCGTGCGTGCGTGCGTGCGTGAGCGCGCGTGTGCGCGCGTGTGCGCGTGTTTGTGAACATTGGTTCGATGCCCTTGGGGTCAATACCCACCCCTTAAAAATGCTAAGGAGTCATGCAATGGCTCAGTCTGCCCTCGTTATCATAAGTGCCGTAATCGACAATTTGCACCAATCATAGAAAAATGGCATAAGTGGAAGGTACGTCGAAAATGTTTATTGCTCCATGAGGTTCAGAAAAATGCAACCCACATCCCTTCCAATTCCTGTAACTCTGTCGACTCATATTGTCGATAGTATTACAAGAATTGGAGATGTTTATTGTCATTTTTATATATATTTTGAATATAATATTGACTCTCATTTTCCTTATTAAGAAATCCTTGTATTTTTAATATATTTCTCTTTCCCAGTAATGGATTTAAATTAATTCGAACATTTCCTTATTACGTTTTGCTGAATATAATTTTCCTTACGCTATATCTATCTATGGCTTTAAAATTAATTTACGTATTGCGTTACTCGGAGAAAAATCCTAATATATTTTATTATATGAAGATTCCATATTACGTTTAGATCTAACTATATAATGCTGTAAAAGTATTGCTATAATTTGGACAACGTATTTTCACTCTATTACATTGAAAATGATTACTCAAAACACCATATGTGATTTAAAATTACTTCTCGAGTTCTTTGGTCATTTTTGTCAGAGGAATCTGTCTTACTAGCGAGTTATGAATGTGAAAAATAACCGTAACTGGCATAGGAATGCATTCTTTATCTGTACTATGTAAGAGGTTACGGTCACGGCGTATTTTATATGCGCCGACGACGCGCGTTTACGGCGCCGTAAACGCGCGTCACCTGCGCGTATACGCGCCGCAGAGGCGCTCTGCTGTGTGAAAACGCGTTGCAAGCAAGAGGCTTATATACTCGACTGGAGTTAACACTTACAATTACATGTAGTTGCTTTATTTGAAAAACTAACTGAAAATATCAAACAAAACTAAAATGAAAACTATTTTTTATCAAAATGCACGATACATACGTCTTGTGCATAGGCTCTTAGCTACTCGAAACTCTTGTTGATAGATTTTTTATTTGATTAACTAACTATGTTGGTCAGGGCTAGGCAAAATACGCGCTATGTATGGAGTATTTTCACGATTGTTACACATAGGAAATGAAACTATTTTCGGACCAAAACAGATAATCGCAGCTTCAAACGATTCTTTCGTGCAAACGATAGGCGGCTGCCGGGAACGCGCCCTCACTTGGTATCAAAAAAGAAATGTGTTTAGGTTGTAATTAATATGTAATTCAAATACTGTCTAGCCATGCTGCTGGGTATGGCCCTATCATGGTTCGTGCTATCCACCACGTTCTTGCGCTAGGCTCATCTACGGCTCGCATGTACACCTCTTCCTACGTGAGTGATCATGAATTTAAGTGGTTTTATCATTGTCTAAGTTCCTAGATTATGTGCATAGAAACTTACGGAGAGGTTGAATTCTGCTAAGGCTGCTAACATATTGATTACATGTGTGACGATGTGACCTCCTTACATCGTCATCCCACATTTTTATCGCCTTTTTTTTGGCAGGACCCAGTCACTTATTTTTAAATTTTTAATCGTTCTTTAACTCCTGACCTTTACACCTTAATGGCGAAGCAACCATTCTGATTTTGTTTCGTTCCATCGCCACTCCCTGCTCGATCGCGGCAGCGAACTGTACTGCTCTAATTTTTAATTGCGTCTCATTTTGATTCTTTTACCAGTTTCAATACCAATCTGTAGTAACTACTACTAATCATGTGCCAATTTTAATACTAATCTGTAATACTATATAACTCGGCCCTTTGGGGGAAGTCTGTCTCAGGTTTAGTATTTAAGTAGGGAGTGTTTTGTAGCGT
>NW_020653739.1:598973-614783 GCF_003589595.1 Hyposmocoma kahamanoa | reverse complement strand
AATATTCAGTCTATCCGGTCTTTAGCCCTTCTTCTTATTCATTCATAAAATATACTATACAAAATTGTTGTTAAATAAAATAAACCACGACGACACATCACAATTCATTTTTAATAACAATGTTTGAAAATTTTTTGAACCCTGAAAACATGTATTTTTGGGAAAATTTTGAGACGCATGTATGCCTAAATAAATAAAAAACATAATCGGTCACCATTCCCAAATCACCATTTCGAACAATTTTTCAGGGGAGCACGTTATAGTTTTTCAAGTTTGTTTTAAAATATGTACGTCGTGTTTTAAATTAAATTTTATAACTTAAACTTAATTAAAACCAAAATATAATTTAAAAACAGGACGTAAATATTTTTAAAACAGTCGTTAAAACCTAAACGGCGTTTTCGCATTTTCTATAAAATACCTACTACGTACATATACAGTCTGTCTGTCAAGGAGACTAAACAATTGGAATTAAACTGCTTGTGCTACCTAATTTTATAATTGAATTTTTAAGTAGCAGTTAGAGTTCCTTGCGAGGAAGAGAAACGCGCAACGTCTCTTTCGCTCTTATTGCGTGGACATAAAGCTTCTTCTGACCGGTTCAAGCCGAGTCCGCGTTAATAATTGTAATAACCCCCAAACAATGTGTAGTAGTGAAGTTTCGAAGCTCTTTATATAATATATGAAGAGCTTCGAAACTTCACTACAAGATGATATTATTATCTGTGACTTAAGTATGTGACCCGAAAGTCCGGCTTATAACCAAAAGTCACTTTGACCTTCAAAATTAAATGTCAGACCCTATGAATTTGGAAACTCATAATCGTGAATGATTCACGTCCATGTCCTATATTTTAGCGCCTATGCACACACACATATTTTATACTTCCCGCAGACGTGCTGTAGTCGCGCGTATGTATCGCGCATAAGAGATAGTTTTAATTTTATTTTTGTTTGTTAATTTCAGTTACTTTTTGAAATGAAGCAACTACCTGCCTGAAATTCTAAGCGTATAAAATACGCCGTGTGCATATGGCTCTTAATTTGCTTAGATCTATGCTCAGCAGTAAAACATACGGTATGGATACTATTTCTTTATGATATTAAGTGACGAGACGAACGAGTTGTGTGCCTGGTCGTAGTGACAGTCAGCCTCTGTAGTATGTCATCTCGATAAAGCTTTATATGTATCCACATATAACTGTCACATTCCAGTGATAAACGGGCATTTAAAAATTTTATCACAATAGCGAACATGGCGAGCACCTTGACGTCTCATTTTTATATGATCGCGAGCGCCGGCGCTCAATGACTGCAAAAGATGAACACAGTGCCAGACATAGCTGCAAGGTCACAGCTGATTTTAAAACATTTACACAGTCATTTTATCAACGTTTAAAATTGGGCGCGACAAACGAAATGAAAAGATATTTTTTGTTTCATGATTTTTGCGGCGATGATTAAACGACGAAGATAGCTATATACGCAATTTCATATCGTTGTCCTTGTTCTTCAAAATCTATAACAATAGTTCATTACCAAATAAGCGAATTTTATCAACTGAATTAAATATTGTCACGTGAAGGTTTATCACACATATTCAGCCATGCTACGGCCACAGAGCTTTACATCGCAAGGACCTGAAAGGCCACCGGCAGTTGCCCCGAGTTATCAAATTGACAAATCCCATGCCTGTAGTTTCACCAGCACCCTTACCCTTGAAAATCAGAACGCTGTAATGCTCACATTAGTACTTGCCGGCAAGAGTAGATACGGTGTTAGTACTTCACTGGACGAACAGTGTCACAAGGAGATCTACTGACCTTTTAGACCACTTCGGTGGCCCAGCGGTTTGCACTCTGAGCTGTGAGATCCTGGCTTCGATTCCCGGTAGGACCAATTTGAGAAATGAACTTAAATTCATTGCGATCTTGGGTATCATGGCTAGAGCTTCGAAATGAATTGCACTGCTTTGGTATTCATAGTACAGAGAATTCTCTAGTTTGAGACCAGGTCATTGGTGTTGTCGTCTGTTACATTATTACCTAATTGTGTTGTAAGTGTTATGAATTTATCACAAAAAGATAACTTGTAACTCCGCTTGGACTGCTAAAATAATTATATCTACTTTTTTGTTACGTTCTGGTCGAGTAAAAGCATTTGCATTTCAAAGTACGAAGACAGTATTATGAGAAATAATAATCTCTCGCTCTTTGTTAAGCTACAAAACTTGCAAGGCACACGTTGGTGTGCCACGGTTCTTTTTATAATTAAGTTTTTTCTCTGTCAATGCAAATTTTCATTTGTCCGGTAACATGGTTTGTTTTTTTTTATGATACCAAGCTACGGGACGAACTAGTCTTACGCCTGATGTTAAACGACACGCCTGTCTGTAACAGTTGCAGTGCAACTCGAAGCGTTAAATCGCAAAAATCTGAAGGGGCGGACGCTGCCACTGCGCCCATCAATCTGAGACACAAGTCTCATGTTCCTGTTATTTCACTAGCGCCCTAATCTTTCCGAACGGGAACGCAGTAATGCTCACACTACTGCGTGGCGGCAGACATGATTAAGGTGGCAGTCTGTGGAACTCTTTGACAAGGAGCTCTACTGCTAATAAAATGTATTTTATAGAATGTCCGAAACACGCTGCTGGCGCCTGTTGTAACTAAATATTGCTTATTCCTATAACCTTTTCTTGGTAACCCTAAAAGAAATAAATTTCTAAACACGCCATCATAATCGTTAACTCATTAAAGTATACGTCCTAGTGTAGGGCACGGGTCTCCTCTTCAATATAATAATAATATTATATTATACTAATGTGATACAATATTATCCAATCAATGGCAGAATTTTCATTATAAATTCAATAAATTCTATTTCAACTTATTTGCAAATTAAAAAACACTGTCTGTTTCGTAGAAATAATTGTTTGTTTGCAATGAAAATGTTTATAAAGCAGTATGACTGGTAATAACAAATTCTTACACTGCGGCGTCAGCCACACAACATAATAGGCTTTGAAAACAAACTGGTATATGTATAGACGGGACTTGGTTCTAGTTTTTCTACTTGTTTATAACTTATTTATAATCTGCGAACGCTCGTGCGGTATAGTCAACAACATGAGTTGTGCATTTCCAGCAGAATTGCAAAGAGTGTTTCTTTGAATTAGGTTTTAAAACAAAGTTTAGTTTTTAAATAAATGCAGTTTCGTTTAATAAATGGATGAGGAAATTAATTATAATTAATTGTTTGCTAGCAGTAGAGCTCCTTCTGAAAGAGTTCGTCCAGAGAAGTATTGCCATCTTACCTATTTCTGCCGCCAAGCAGTAATGTCATCAATGCTGCATTTCGGTTTTGAAGGGTAAGTAAGGGTGCTGGCGAAATTAAAGACACGTGGGACTTGTCAACTTGTCTCAGTGGCTCTGCCCATCAGATCTTTGCGATTTAAAGCTTTGAATGGCACTGCAACTACAAAAATGGTTCAATTATAAATCTTCCATTTTTGTGTTGATTGAGCACTAAAATTTTTTTTGAATATACAGTTGCGATAAGCTCCTTTGTCAGCAGTATGTAAGTGTGTTTGTTGTTGTGTGACATAGGATTATATAGGTTTTGTAAAAAAGAACAATAATTAAAAAGAGAAAAATACCAACTACATGAAACAAATAATGAACATGTGAAATATTGAGTATAAAATAGTTACCAACTAATGTCGTTATTATAACGACACTCGTTAAAGTTCTCTCCCGAAAAGTTGTCATTTTAGAGATGTACTTGTTGTACCTTATTAGGTGCGTCAAGGATGCGAAATACTACACGCAAAAGCTGTGTATATTTTTGTATAAACCGTAATTTTACAGCTCGCAAATGGCAAAATTTGAAAATATCATCACGAATTCATTCGTAAAATTTGTTATTATCTTCAATATAAATCAACACGACGAAGCAAGTTCATTGAATACAAGATTCCTTTTATATCTTACTCGTGTCCGGTGACGCAAAAAAGTGTACTCTTAATGAAAACTAACGATAATTCCATCTCTTTCCCACCCGCTGGAGTTGGCAAGTATAACCGAATCCCAGGCCCTAATAACCGTAGCTGAACCAACCGTGACTAGAGGACTTATTCTGAGTAACGATACGACTGTTTAAACGGTTTCTGTGAAATGAGAAATACGAGATAGTGGTTTTAAATGGCGTCTGAAGGGAAATGAAGGGTATACCAGTGCCTCTACCACTAGTCGCTAGCGTACGCGTAAATTACTTCTCCGTTTTTAACCGACTTCAAAAAATGGTGGTGGTTCTCAATTCGACAGTATGTCTTTTTTTGTGTATGCTACGCGATATCGCATTTGTGAACCGATTTTGATGATTCTTTTTTGTTGGAAAGAGGGTACCTCAATAGCGGTCCTATTTAAATTTCGAGAAAGTATTCCACCACAAAGGCTGTCAAACTAGGGGATGAATGACTTATGAGGTACGTTTTTGTGTATGGCAAATTGTACAGCGCCCCTAGCGTTCACAAGAACAAACAACATTTTATACAAACATTTTAAGCAGTCGCTAGCGATAACTGTCACTGTAATATCATGGTATAGCTATTATCATTATTTTCTTAATGGCGGCCACTAGGCTTGGGCCAGTCTCAGTTTTGAGGAATGCGGCCAGTTAATGATGATCAACAATTTTTCGAAGAGTGCAAGCACGTAGTATTGGTCAAAAACGCCAACGTTAAGGTAGCAGTAAGGTATTTATTTTTGGAAGAGCCTCGTCGACGAACTGCTGTTTTGGAGGGGGGTATACCTGAGGTGACAAACAACAAACTAGACTAATATTACCAGGGCGGATAAAATCGCACAAAATGTTAATAAAAGGAGGACACACATAAAGAAAGAAGGGATTTAAGGTTTATAGGGCGGGAAATACAGCGAGGAAGGAGGTCATAAAAGGAGGAAGTGAATTTAGGACATTCAAAGAAAATGTGATCAAGGGAACCCTCATCCAAACCACATGCACAGAAAGCGCTGTCTCTGACACAAATTTTATAGAGGAACACTATGGTACAATTCATTTCACATAGCATGGGTACGTTTGAGATTTGAAGTTTCTAGGGATGCAGTGACATAAAATCGTACGAAAATAAAGTCGATTTAAATATCTTATCGAGACAATTTGTTACGAAGAGAGGATAATAATTAGGGATAATAATTTAACAAATAATAATTCGATTATTATGTTATTAAGTTACTAAAAACACACACAACAAATAAAACATCAACATTAACCAAACAAAAAGTCAACAACAAAGCATAAAATCAATAGCACCGAAAGAAAATTTGAATAATTACTCCAAAAACCGTTATGCAAAACTCACAACAAAATAAATCTACCCGCATGCATACAAGGTGTATACACTCGTATTGCACCGAGATACACAGTAGCCGATTCGATTTATCGATTCTATGGTGTCTAGTCTATGGTAAAGTATCCATTTTACGCATCAAGTAGTTGGGGTAAATTATTTTTAGAATAGAATTCATCGTTACTATATTATTTCATTACAGGCACATGGTACTTATCAACTTATGTGTCGGGAGACGGGCGCAGTGGCAGTGTCATTTAGATCTTTGCGATTCAAAGCTCTGAGTGGCACTGCAACTGTTATGGATAGGTGCACGACTTGCTCGTCGTCACTTGGTATTATAGAAAAATTTTTACAATTAATTTAATAAATTAAATTAATTAATTACAACCTGATTAAATTAATTACTCAAAATGTTTACTGCTATAATTAAAGTTGTTACTCCAATCGTTGTACTTAACAGGATTAGAATATATTACAAGGAAACAGATTACATGATCACCTTCAACATATCGAGCTCTTTTCGCGATTTTTAACACATAGGTAATGAATTTTTTTTCGGATCTAAATGGCATATATTTGTTTTTTCAATCAAACCAACGTTTCGGGCCCTTTACAGCTCCCATAGTCGTGGCAAAAAATAATTTAATTTCCAATTTCCAAAAAAAAAAAAATTCCAATTACATTGTTTTTTCAGTGTAAGATACGATTTACTCACTAAAGTTGCAATATTTACGGAACAAGTTAGCGGTTGTTGATGTTTTCTGAATTTTATGATGTTTTTACAAAAATTTGATTTTTTACAAAACATAATAGATTTCTTAGGTGTTCGCGATTGTTACACATAAGAAATGAAACTATTTTTCCGGATTTAAATCGCGTATATTTGTTTTCTCAAACAAACCGACGTTTCGGGCACTTTACAGGTCCCATGGTCACGGTTGACTGGTGGTTTGTTTGAAAAAACAAATATACGCGATTTAAATCCGGAAAAATAGTTTCATTTCCAAAACTTTTTCATGTTCAATATTTCACATGTATATTGTTTGCTTCATGTAGTTGCTATTTTTTCTTTTTACAAAAAAATAAAATTTTTTTTACACAACGTTGCACGCACACATACACACAGCTGATAAAGAGGCAAATCTCTACAATATATTCCAAAAAGATTTTAGTGCACAACCAATACAAAAATGGAAGATTCGTAATTGAACTATATGTCTAATTGTTTTTTTTTTCTTGGCTTTTCGTGGTTAGCGTTTCAGAAAGTTATTAGGTTTGTTACTTGTATTCAAAACGGGGAAACATTAGTAGCATAATTACATTGACCTACCAACAAATGGACGTCGGGTCTAATACCAAAACCACGACAAAAATGTCCGAAGTTAACCTATACAAACGCAGTGACATGCAACAAAATTAAAAAAAAAACTAAAACATTTAATTTAAATTGTAACGTCATGGCAGTACTGCCTAATTTTGCTTGCAACAATTTCAGGGCTCAAAAACACCATATTCCGTTTCTACCGGAAACTTTACGAAATGAATATCCGTAATTCCGAAACCGAATTATAATAAAACTGTTACGCTTTCAAGTAATTTTGATACTTTTCACATAGAGCTTTTTATTCCTAAAAAAATACATTTTACATAATGAAAATTCAACCTAACGTTATTTAGGGTAAATGTATTTTCTGACTTCTGATAGGTAATCCCAAGCTGTAAAACGAGTACAACAATATTTTAGTTATTGCTAACGTTTAATAAAAAAATATTTTAAAAGTAAGATCAAAATCAAAGCGACTCTATTGTTCTTTCTAGTTTCTTTGTTCTAAATATTTCAATCGTTTGTGGTTCGAACAATTGAAAATGACCAAAAAGTTTATATAAGCTTCTTGAAATTGACATAATGGGTCTTTTTCCATCTGTTGCGCATGCAATGTGTAGAAAAAAGACAATTAGCTATATGATTATTTTGTTTGCTTTGTAATTTATATTTACGATTCATTTAAATATAAATTAAATACTATACAACTGTACAAAATAACACTTTTAAATGATAACTATGATAACACAATGTATTTGTTTAGTGAAAATTTGATACAAAATCCTGTTTTTACTCTTTGCTGCAGTAATTTTTACAAGTTATTATTATACAGGCTGTATATTTGAAAATGGGACATACTTATAGAGTGCGTTATATTTCTGATTCTGAACCCAAAGAAACAATAAACTAATGAACTCGAAACTTCACAAAAAATATTTTTTTAATTTTTTTTTATCGACTACTACTTGAGAACAACATTAGTTACCGAAATCTATGCACATCACTATTATTGCTCCGACGCAGCGGCGGGTGGCCTCACGGCGGCGAAATACAAAGCACAGGTCGGGGGTGGGGGCGCGGGCGCATACGCGAACAGACAGTGCACGCGCGACCTTGATCTAACGAAGACACGTAAATTATTTGTACTTCCGCTCGCCAGATCGCCGCAAAATGGACATTTATTCTACCGTCGAATTGATTGAGATGGTATGGTCGGATGGTATGGATGGGACGGTCGGTTACGATAATGTGAGGCCATATTGAAATGTTCCCAAATCGGAGTTTACGCGGAGGAGGTGAACAGTGTCGAAGTGTTGAGTGAGAGGATTATCTCAGCATGTTATACTGTGAGGCAAAATGCGTTTGTGTTGTACAATTTAAAACAAAATTTACTATGACGTGGTAGACTATGCATTGTGGAAAACGGTGGACATTTTGAACACTTGTTCCGTACCACGTAAGTGTAAATAACTAAAAAATCAATCATTGTAAATAATTTTATTTCACGTCTTTAACTACGCCAAAAACCTCAATTTTTATTAAATGATAACTACTAAATCATAAACTTATCTTTTTTAGTATGTAAAATATTTCGATGATAGTTCAAGTAAAATATAATTAACATAAGCTAAAACGTAAATGTGAAATCATTGTTATTGTTGCTGTCTCACTCGGCGCTCGCTTAGTAATATTCCCAATGCACTCGAAATCAAGCGTAAAGGGAATCGGTCCTATGAATACTTCAAAACACATTTGTTGATTTATTTTTTGTTCTATCCCATATCCTAATTTTATTTTAGTCTATGTTAAGTTTTAACGTGATTTATTATGACATGTATGAATATGTCTCACTTTCAAATATATAGCCTGTATAGTACTGCATGATTGACAACCGCGCTGTCAGTCTAACAAACGAAGACTGTTGCGCGATTGACGCTCTGTCTGCTATTTTAACGCCCTGTAACTGCGAACACTTTTTAGCTCGAACCCGATGTCCATTTGTTGGTAGGTCAATGCATAATTATGAAATTATTGTAGCAGGGCTTTTTTGCAAACCTGAGTGTTGAAGAACGTACATTCTTCGAATACAGACATTTTGCGAATTAGATATACCGAATAGAAATCTATTTCCAAACGACGTAACACTTGTTACACAAGATTCTTCTTATGAACGTTTATCTTTCAGATGACGTAACGATGAAATATCTTATTATTGTCGTAGTTCATTATAGGGCTACGGAAGATAATCATTAGCTTTTCCTCCCGATGTTTTTTTTTATCTATTTCTATCAACGAGTGAAGCGGCGAATGCCAGACGAATCTAGTTCTATCTAATTTTATTATGCATATATTTATATCCCACGATGGGGCACGAAGAGAAAGTACTTTAGATATTGTAGATAGGATATTTTGCTTCATCATCATCCCATTTATACGTCCCACTGCCGGGCACAGGTCTAACAGTGTTTTGTTTAATATAGTCCGTCACGCTGGCCTAATGCAGGTTCGGGATTTCACAGGTTTTCCGAGGGTTGTGAACTTTATTCATTAAAATTAAATTTCGCACATGAAATTCGAAAAAGCCGAAGGTGCTATCCCGAATTCGAACCCTACGTCCTCTGGCAAAGAAATAGTTATACTAATAGAAACGTGAGATGTCCCGTGGCAAGATGGGTGGACGACATTGTGTGCTGCCTGTCTGTTCCGTGGCCGAACGAACGGTTACCATGCTAAACTGCCACGCAAAGGTCCCGGGTTCGATTCCCAGAGCGTGAGAAACATTTGTAAGACCTTCATTTATTTCTTTCGAAAGTTTGAGTTTCATTTATGGTTGTCTATGTGTGTGTCCATGGCACCCGCGAAACAGGATTTCCCTACACAGAAAAAAATGAATTCTATTAATAAGAAAGAGCAATTTCTCAAAGTATTTGCTAATTCTGAAAAAATATTTATTAAAAGTAATAAAATATTGTCATTACAAAAATACTGCTTATCTTTTTCTAATACAATTTTACTCTTAACTTTATTCTAACTTTTAGACTAATACCTTCACTTCAAGATTTTATTTCATTTCTAATCAATTAGTTTGACATTACTTGCATCAAGAAATTTTTACCTCTTACATTAAATTTACATAATCTTAAATGAATTCAAAATTTCTTGGGTGTATTTTACGAAAATATATTCTTAAACAAAAAAAGAAGTAGTTTGCTATACAGATTAATATTCTAAATTCTAGAGTATATTTTTAAAGCAACATTTCGTTGCGTTTTTATAGTCAATGTTGTCGAGACACGTCGCCGAAGGCGCACGCGGTAACAATTACTTTTACTTGCGCTTGTAATCATAAAAATCATAAACAGTCATTTATCCAAAGAAACAATACGTAGTGTCTCTAGTTTGTTAGTGTGTTATTTGTAGTCATAATTTAAGAATATTGGTTTCAGCATGAAATCAAACTACACTTGTAACAAGTACAACTTCAACATGCAATTAGTTCCATCGCGCCAGTTCCACTGCTAGATGGCATTGGTTGTACTCTGAAACGCGCTAACGTTTTGTTAACTTCAATGGTATAAAGTCATCTCATATATTTCGAATTGTTAGTGCTTTCTGCCGCTGTAGCGTTTATGTGACACTTTTGAGACATACTGTTGGGTCCATAGCCCTGTAAATTTACGCTTTTTGATATTAGAAAACATAAATCTTCAGTCAAATAATCAAGTACCTCTCAATTTTTCATTCTTTTTTTTTTTTCAAGTCAAAATCGGACATTTCTAATAACTAATAAATATTTTGTTAAATCTATAGTAGTTTTGTGACTTGAAGTAAATTAATTTGCTCTTGGATTAAATATTTCTGTCTTATAAGTAAAATACACTTTTGAGACGTTTTTTTACTATTATCAAGTAATTATTCTCTAGCGTCTATAGTGAGAGGATCGTTTTGTTGGATTTAATCTTCATAAATAGAATTTTGTCTTTTTCTAAGTAATCTGTTTTTACCGTGTAGATTGGGGCTATGATTGTGTGCGTTATTATTATTATTATGGTCAAAGTTGCGGGCCGCAGATGAGTGACACTAGCACAGGATCGTGCTAGATGACACGATCTACGGGAGGCCTATACCCAGCAGTGGGTGAAGTTAGGCTGTGGATGATGATGATGTGTCATTTGTGTGCCATAAAGAATATTGGTATTGCATTGCATTTAGGTAGGTATTTTGCGGAATATAGTAGCAATAAAGCCAACAAGTAATGTGAGCATTACTGCTTTCCGGTTTTAAAGGGTGCAGGTGCTGGTGAAATTACAGGCACATGGGACTTGTCAACTTATGTCTCTACGACTATGCGGCTTGTTCGTCCCATCACTTAGTTATTAGATAGATAGATTCGATAACACATTTATTCAGCAGAAATACAAACAAAAATAAAACATTTACAATCAGTCCGCAAAGTATAATACAAAATCATATAGAACATACATTATTAATTTAATACACATTTAATAAAAATACATACTGTGATAAAAACAAATACGATGAGAGAAACAAATACTGTGAGAATTAACAACATGTTATGTATGACTACAGTGTGCGTGTGATCGTGAAAAGTCAAACAGCTGTTTTTTCTGCCAGTACCATATTTGGTGTATACATATACCTAACTCTACAACTATTATTATTAAAAAAAATCAGTTTAATATTGTTGAAGAACTCTGGGCAATCAAGTCCGCTCCGTACTCAGCCACAAAAAGTCACTGTCTGTTTTCTTTACGACATTCCGTTGGTCAGTCTACTTACGCGATACAAGGTAATCCCCTTGACAAAAATATTTTCTAGCCCAACTGTAACTCGTACACGGCTCTGGGTTGCCTTTTCTTATCGAGATTTAGGGTAGTGATGTGTTCAAGCACGAAGCGGCCTCAATTATAACTGAAGATTGCTGCGGAGACAGTAAAGAAAGAAATATCAAGTTTTAGTCAATGTCTATTACAATTACCGCTCAAAAGTTTTCCTGAGCACAAACCTTCGTTGTTAAAGATTTTAAAACACTGAAAGCTATTAAAGACTGTGCCATTTATAACCAAACACAATGGAGCGCCTAATTTCTGAGAATTCTGTACTAATTATTTTGTAGCAGCTTTTTGACAATGACTTGAAAAATTAATTTTGGTAACACTACGAAACTATTTTTCCGGATTTAAATCGCGTATATTTATTTTTTTCAAACAAACCAATGTTTCGGCCCCTCAAAAGGTCCCATCAAAATTATCATCACCATCGTGACCAAGGGATCGGTAAAGGCCCCGAAACGGTGGTTTGTTTAAAAAAAAATTGTTTCATTTCTTATTTGTTTATATTGTCCTTTTCAAAAAATGTTTTAAACCAATTTTATTTCCAATACGCATTAATAGAAAACAGAACATATTTATAACAATATCAAACAGAAAAGGAACATACTCGGTGGTTGTGTGCATGAGTGTGTGAATAGAGGGCTGTGTGATACGAATCTGAGTTAATAAGTGTGGTATCTATCTAAGTATACAGCGTCATTTG
Organism: Hyposmocoma kahamanoa; assembly: GCF_003589595.1. Taxonomy (NCBI): domain Eukaryota; kingdom Metazoa; phylum Arthropoda; class Insecta; order Lepidoptera; family Cosmopterigidae; genus Hyposmocoma; species Hyposmocoma kahamanoa. Next base: position 602,529 of record NW_020653739.1, on the reverse strand, counting down.
TAAAATACTATCAACCTCGCATGACAATATTACTAACATCATAAACATTATGTAGTCCTATTAGTGGTTTACAAACAACCCCGTATATAGTCGTCCAAAACCTTTTACACACGACAACGTTCACGCAACGTGACGCTCTAAACCAACAGCCCTAAGAAATTATTTGTAAAAACAATTTTCTACTAAAATAGATTTTTAATCTTTATCTAACGACGAGATAGCATGGTCCGATGACGACAAGCCAGTAGTAAAGCATCTCATAAATTCCCGTTGTGTGGACATTACTCACTCACTATCTGGCGAATGGCAAAGCTTACCTCTATATCCTTGTACTACTAGAGTACAGAACTTATTTAGTTTTGTTAGGGTTCATTTTTACGCACACTTATTTACTTAAAATAAAATATCGGCCCGTCACTTTATATCATAAAAAAGTTTCGAAATATTGGTTTATCTGGAAAAAACAAATATGTATGCGATGTAGATCTGAAAAATAGTGTCATTCAAACTAATATCGTAAATGCGAACGTCTGTATAACGTTTTCACACCTGGGGGTCTACTGTCGTTCTCCGTCCGCCCAAAACAATAAGGCTCAATTTATATTGCGGTGGAACGGAATGGAAGCGATTTTTTTGTAACGATATTGTACATAGCATCATCATAGCAACTTTATGATCAATTGCGTAACGTACAAACTAGATACGAGCCAGAAGCTCAAAGATTTTGGCTCGCATCTAGTTTGTACGCACACGCACAATCGACCATAAAGTTATTTTTGCTATGTTACAAAAATTCGCTTCCATATAAATTGAGTCTTACTGTGAAATGTAATACTCGACAAAATTAAAAGACGCATGATGCGAATGAATCTTCATACTTGACATTGTTTTTTAACTAGGTCGTGTGTATACATATTTGACAGTAATTGTACCGGATGGATGTTGGACGAAGAACGGGAGTAGACGCCCTGAATTGATGAACCAATTTTGATTAATTTTGGTTAGAAATAGATGTAACCTAGGAGAAGGACATTGTTTACTATTTGTCACATATATAAAGGTTAAAGGGTGTTAAAGTTTGTGTGGAGAACTAATAAAACTATGAAAATTAGTATAGTACAATACAATAGGCTACTCGAAATGTTCATTTCAAAATCGCAGGCACCAGCTAGTTTCCAATAAATCTCTGTTTCATAAATTTACGCACTATTAGTTGGATCTGTTTTTGCTTTTCGTCATTTCATGAGGTTGGCACCGCCAAAGCATGTCCGTAGCTTGTAGTGTAGCCTTGAGAGCCCTAATGACGTCCTTGCAAAGGTTTATCATTAACTTTCTTGTTACGGTACTGTTTACGGTTACATCCGACATTTGAACACACAAATGTGTGGTGATGTATGTTCACAAACAAGTTACGTCGTTACAAAACTTACATAAGAAAATTTTGACAATGTAGCATACCAAAATTATGCAATTCTCAAAAAGGCTTGCCGTTGCACAGTGCAGGTAGTAATCGGGCAGCGCCGACACACGCTTTGTTTTTATGACGGAACCTTTGCCGCCCGCTAGTTTCGCGCGTCAAATGCAGACCGTGCCACACTCTGACATGCGACATTACGAAACATGCGAAAGTAAGTGTTAAAAGTTTTAAAAGTAAGTGGTCATGAACCATATGAAATAGGGATAATAAGGTGGGATGACGATGAAGGAGGTCGCATCGTCAACCCCTAATAAAACTTTCGACTTTAAAGGTTTCATGGACTGAACACACCCTTTGAAGGAATTCAAGTTATACACTCAGGAGCAATGAATCCGGGTCACGATCATTAACTTTAATATCCCGGAAACAAAGAACGCTAACCTATTCAAATATAAAATGTTTTATAACATCTTTAATGTTACTGAAATAAAAATTTATTTTTTATTTAACGCCAGAATATCGTATTGTTTCGCGTATTTAGGGAAACACGAAAAAAATTAGAAATTAAATTAGTAACGTTTATATTTGAACCAATAAGAATTAGATTTTGTTTAACGCAACTCATAGCCCCGTACTAGGGAAACCCTGTATCGCGGGTGCCACGGACACATACATAGACAACCACATATTACACCTAAACTCACGAAACCTGACGAGTTAAACATAAAGTTGCAAATATATTAACTTCTTTTAACATCGATTTAGTACAGCCTTATTCAGTCTTTATTGAAACAATATTACCAATTGTAGACGTCACACTTGCTCTATTATTTTGTAATCATAAACAATAAATGCAACTTACATTGTTAACCACTGCAACGAAAAATTCTATCTTTCTCGCTTGTACCTGTGTTTTATTAATTACTCTCACTTGGAACTCGATCTCAATTCAAGTATAAAATTAAATTGAAACAATACGGAACGTGGTCGATTTTTCATAACAGTGAAAGAGAAAGTGGAACTGTAGGCGGTGTTTTACTGTGGCAACGGATGCTCAGCGACTTAAGCTAAGGCCAGCTTACGTTGTCATACATTATTACTGTCAAGCGTTTGGAAAAGTAGGCGTTGGCGCGGCCAGGTTGTTGAAAAAAATAAACCGGCGCTTTCTTTGTGCAAACATTTTCTGAAAATGTTGACGTAGAATAGAATGCTAAATTATACATACGGCGCACTATAAGTTTCCGGAACTGGCCACTTACGTAAACAATATTTAAAAAGTAATTACAACATTTGAAAATGGAACTCTTTAGCTGTAGAATACAGTTTATTTCATCCGACTGTCACTTGTTTTTACATTGTGGCGTCATTTTAGAAATTGGTTGTCTACATCACCATGGATTTAACTCGTGAAAATTTTCGTAATATGATTTTCTACGATTTTAAGAAGAAAGATATTCTGTAACACGATTTCCGTCGGCTTGTTTGAAGGACCTGGTTAGTTAAACATAATACGTGGGGCGCACTATAAGTTTCCGGAATGAATAAGAAAAAAATACTATATAAATGGTCAAAAATGAATTTATTGTTTCTCAAAATATTCTCCGTTAGCGTTAATGCACTTTGTCATACGAATAAACCAAATTTGAAAACATTTATACCACTCCTCCGTGACAATCTCTGAAACATATTTTTCGTACTCTTCGACAGACTCTTCAGGTGATGAAAATCGTTGACCGCGTAACTGATTCTTAATTTTTGGAAATAAATAAAAATCACTAGGTGCCAGGTCGGAACTGTACGCGGGATGGCTCATAAGGTTAACGTTGTTCACCTTCAAAAATTCATTTGTCTGTCTGGGCGTGTGAGAACTGGCATTATCGTGGTACAAGATGATACGGCGTTTACGATTATTTTTACGGAGTTTGTCAATAACTTCCGGCAAACAAATGGTCGTATACCAATCACTATTCACGGTACAACGATTCTCCAAAGCAACAGTAGCCACGTTCCCAGTTCTATTAAAAAAAGAAGCAATCATCCGTTGTCATTGTGGTTTCGGCTCATCTCGAAAGACCCGTACGCTCGATTGCTGCTTTGTTTTGGGATCGTAACTATAAATCCATGTTTCGTCACGTGTTA
>NW_020653739.1:490481-598963 GCF_003589595.1 Hyposmocoma kahamanoa | reverse complement strand
ATCTCATGGTATGTCACATGCCTGTCCGTTTTGATACGGCGCACAGCATCGATGTTTTTGTTAGGGCGCGTTTTAGTGGGAACACTATGTCGTGACGACAGATTGTCGTGCAGTTTACAGTGCCGTGGCTTGTATATTTAAATGAAGTTGTTCACATATAGCACGACACGATTAACTGTCGTTCACGATTTTTTATCGTTACAACGACAAACTGTCGTCACAGTGGGAACAGCGAGAACGACAGTCGCCAGACGATAAAAAAACGTCACTATAAAAACGTGACGACAGATTGTCGCAGCTCCTATTGTCCGCACGTATTCTGCTCCCTGCCCTCCCCTCTCGTAGCCCGCGCCCTCTGCTCGTTTTGCAGTAGCGTTGGGTCGTAGCAAGAGATGAGCAAGCGCCCGGTTTTAACCCGACGCTTTGTTAATAACGGGTTTAAACCTGTCTAAATATTTGTTGTGATATGACTTTTGTTCAAATTTAATTATACATATTATTACAAAATATTTGTAGCTTTATTATCAGGACATTTCGATTTATCTTTCTATTGAATAAATTCGCTTGAAAAGTTCATCAATAAATTGATACAAAAAATCATTACTTCGTATGTACTTGAATCGATCTTCACTGAGAATCCACAGGATTGACAGGTCGTGGGTATTATGTGGAGATGCCTCTTCTTCGTGTAATAAACATATAGAAATTTGTTACAAGTTATGGTATATTATGTTGTTAGTGTTGGAATTATACCAAATTCTGAACTCTTCGTTGCTGCCCACGATATTGGGATTAAAACTCGGCGCTTCGGGTAAAACGCTGCTGTAAACACGGGCGGGTTAATTGGGTTTTAACCCACTGCCCATCTCTGGTCGTAGCAGGTTTTGACAATACCGAAAAGAAAGCAACTTCGTATACCGCATTGAGGTATACCGATAGCGGTTTCTTAAACCAGGCATGAATGAAGTAGGCATGTCGATTTGAGATCAATTATGTATTTTTCAAAAAGTAGTTGGATAATATTAATTATCTATCAGTCAAAAATGTTCTATAAAAATCATATTAGAAAAATTGAATAGGACAAGATGGGATAGCCTTGTATAAATTTAAGCTCTTAATTCATCTACTTAGAATGCAATTATATTCCTCTTGACTCCGTGTAATTATACATTTCGCGCCAAATAGTCCCAAAATTTTCTATCATCACTTTTCAGTTCATCAATAAACGTTTGACATAACCCTCATGGAATTCTTTTTAGTAGCATTGGATGTACCCAAAACATTCTTTTCTTTGTTTGCTTCCTCTTCCCCTGTTTTAAAGTTAAAGTAATACATTATTAAAATTTCGTCTTCATACATTTCGAGCGAACACTACCGGCTTCCAAAAGAACATACAAGCGACTGCAGTGCATCAAACTTTCTGTCGTGCAAACGACAAGAAGGCTGTCGTAAAACAATAAATTGTCGTCACGATCTAGTGGAAACAGCTAGTCACGACAATCGTTCAACGATAAAAAATCGTCCACGACAGATAGTCGTTGTATGGGAACAGGCTAGACACGACAGTCGTCCAACGATAATAAAACGTGACGACATAGTGTGAACGCGCCCTAGTTCACTGCAGTGGATGGGCGACCATCACGAACCGTCACGGAGATTCACACGACCGCGTTTGAATTCTGCAAACCAGCTATAAATAGTCGTCTTGCATGGTACTTCATCACCAAATGCAGTTTGAAGCCGAGTGAAGCTCCGCTGAGCTGTTAAATTACACTTAAAATCGTAGAAAGTCATATTACGAAAATTTTCACGAGTTAAATCCATGGTGATATAGACAAGCAATTTCTAAAATGACGCCACATTTTAAAAACAACTGACAGTCAGATGAAACAAAATGTATTCTACAGCCAAAGAGTTCCATTTGCATATGATGTAATTACTTTTTAAATATTGTTTATGTAAGTGGCCAGTTCTGGAAACTTATAGTGCTTCCTATGTATAAATAAATTAGTCTTAGAAACGTAACCACCATTTTACTCACTAATTCATGTAATGTACTTTTACTCCAATTGCGTGGAACTAAACGTCAGAGAGGGAGTAAATTTACGCCCGATCCTTTTTTTTTAAGGGCTAGAGCCGAGATAGACATATTGAAATACAGATCCGGCAGCGATCGATTAATCGAATAAAATCTGGATAGAAAACAATCTTAGATTCAAGATCAAATATAGAAATCGGCCGTAAATGACGCGACGAACAAATCCATAACAGTTGCAGTACCATTCAGAGCTTTAAATCAGTTGAGGGACACTGCCACTGCACCCGACACCCTGAGACGTACCCTGAGCGCCTTTGAAATCGAAACCCAGTAATGTTCATACAGTTCACTATTTACTTTAATTAGTTATATGTGTAGTTATACCTTCCGTTTGTTATAAAAATTTGTTATTTTTAAGTGGTTCAATATAGTAATAATTATGGTGTTAGTTTCCGTGGATCTTATGTAAATAAGCTGTCGTCAAAGTGAATAAAGTTTTTATCTATCACACTAGTGCTTGGCGGCAGAAATGGGTTAGGTGGCAGTACTTTTCTGGTCGAACTCTCTTACAAAGAACTAGTAGAGTTTTTTGTAAGCGAAAGAGCTACTGAATTTAATTTATGTTAAGAAGAATAGTAATAAATAATCGCGTAACATCAGATGAGATTTTGAGATACGAAACGTTCGTCTTTTTTGCATAAAAAAATCATATTTTTTATGGATTTCCGATATCTTAATAAATACGTTCCGCTGCCATGAAAAATCGGCATAAAGTTGGGCTCGTTGATTGAAAATTACGAAACTTTGATCCTGTGTAATTTTGGAACTTTATAATTTGGTGGGGAACTGTCAAACCACGACCCTTCTATATTAGTTTCTAAATCGTGTTTAGTGAATGTAATTAATCGAGTTTGATTAGTTAGTAAACGAAGTAGGTTTAAATATCACTTGGTTGAGGCTCCCTAGCAGGATTGATCTCTTAAGTGAGTCACCACGCTAATGGGCACGAAACCGCTTTAAACCGGTTTTAAAAAGCTGTAATTACAAGCGTAGACAGCCACACTGTCCCGCGTGTCGTATTTAACGCATTGGCTTTTTTTTATTTGAAAAATGTCAATTATGCTTATTTTTGCTTAACAATAGAACTGAAACTAAATAAGTTATAAAAAACGGCATATAGGGTTATAGGTCTCGTTTCGCTTTTTTTTATTACGATAACAAGTGACGGGACGAACTAGTCGTGGCCTGGTGGTAAGTGTCACGCCTGTCCAAGACAGTTGCTATGCCATTCAGAGTTTTAAATGCAAAGATCTGAGGAGCACTGCTGCTACGCCCGTCACCCAGTAGTCACATAGTAAAAGCTCTTTGTGAAAGAGTTCGACCCGGAAAGTACTGCCACCTTACCTATTTCTACCGCCAAGCAGTGTCAGCATTACTGTGTTCCAGTTTTGAAGGGTACTGGTGAAATTACAGGTACATGGGACTGGCATATTACGTCTCTGGACAACTTTTTCACAATTAGTTCTACTGTTACTAAAAGCTTCTTTTCTTCTTTCTCGTAAGGTAAGGAAGAACGATGATCCCAGATATTCCAATAACTCAGTTTTGCTAAAAATGTCGATTACGTTACATATGACATTATAGAGGACAGCACACCAATCACGTCTCAAACTAGGCAATTCCCTTTACTATAGGTACTAGAGGTACGGAATTCACTCCGGGGCACTACCCAGAACACTCTCAAATAAGAACCAAATTAGAGAAGGTTATCAGAATCGAACCCGGGACTTTTTCATCCAGAGTCCACGGAGTAAACCGCAAGGGTACGCGTGCAATTAAATACATGTTAATATACATAGATAGATATATAGATAGATAACACGTTTATTCAACACAAATACAAACAGAAACAGAACATTTACAATCACTTCACAGAGTATAACATAAAAACATTCATTATTAATTTTATACACATTTATACAAAACCCATATTGCGAGAAATACAAATACTGTGAGAAAAACAAACAAATACTATAACAACTGATAAAATTTGAATGTACTTATGACTACAGTTTGTGCTGAAATGGCCCTGACTCAGCATAAATACTGTAGACCGAGAGAAGTCAAACAGTGCTGGTTTTCTGCCAGTACCATATGGTGAGCGATCGCAATCCAGTAAGCCATGCCACCAAAGTGCATCCCACGCAAATATATATACCTAACTCTAAATGCATATATATATCAAGCAAAAGTGTAAGATGTAAAGCAAACAATGTAAATAGTGTAAGTAATGAAGGTAAGTAATATAAATAATAATGTAAGTTTACAAACATAAATTAAATTATAACAATAGCCACCAAATACGAGTATGTATAGATTAGGAAATTTAAGTTTACAGGTATCAAACGCATTGATTAGGGAAATATCTATGTAGCGAGACACATCTGCTGACAATAGATGTTTTTTGTATTCACGCTTAAATCGTTTTTTATTATACATATGTGGCGTGCGAGTGGCGCGCGGTGGGCATGCGAACAGATCGCCACGAAAAGACGTACATTTTGCGTAGGCGATCCGAGCTGAAGCATAAGGCGCCACGCAACGTCTTCACTCTTATTTTATGGGCTTACTACTTTTGCTGAACGGCTCAAGCCAATTTAATAAATATGACTCAAGAAGGCTCAGTTTACATTGCCGCGGAAAAGTAACGGTAGCGAATTTTTTGTAGCCATAATAGCATAATTAATTTCATATCTATATAGGTTGTATAACATACAACTTAGATACGAAATAAACAGATCGCGCATCTTCTCTAGAAGATTAACGATGGTTAAGTAAACTAAACAACATCCAGATTATCCAGTGGTAATCGAATCCAGAACCTCTTAGGCAAAAAAAAAAAAAAAGGAGGCAAGCGTATTCCCTACTGGGCCATCAAATGTATCTTCTGCAAAAACACTAAAAGATCTATATTACCAAATGGTTATCACTCTGGGGTCCTTGCGTATGTTCCGGGATCGATTGCTGGTAATTTAATAATATGTATATATTCATATTAAATTATTTACGTCATGAATGTAAACAAAGACGTCAACATCTTTGTAAACACAACTGCGACTATAGTCAATACTTATTTATGTTTTTGTCCGATACAGAACTCTGCTCCAGTAAGTTTTATGTACATCAAGTAAATATATATACATAGAGTAAATATTATTCCATTCAGTCAGCTTTTATATAAACTTTCGTATTAAATCCACTCGTGCAAGCTTAACATGATAGACAAGGCGTTACCAGAGAGTCATGTTTATATTTTTAATGTACAGTAGCTCTATGTTAAAAAGTTAGTCAATAAGTTGTATTGTATTATATGTATGTTCTATGTAGTAGTAAAAGGAACTTGTTGACTTTAGGTCTCGGGTATTTGGTACTGTGGCAGCTCCCTTTAAGTATTTGCCATTTAAAATTCTGTACCATGTAGTGCCACGAAGATTTTGTATACATGTTTATCTAGATAGTATTTTCATATATCTGTTTGGATTTTATTAAGTGTTTTTTTTTATGTATTGTTTTTCTAATAGGGCTGACGTGTTCAATAATAATCAATATCCTTAGATAAAGATTTAAAAAGAACTCTAAGAGTGGTTACTTACGGTGTTTGCATCGATGCAATCGCGCGATTGCATCGCTGCTCGATTGCATCGCCACGCATCACATTTGCAACGCTTTCGCATTGCTGCTAAAAGTCAGCTTGTGCGGGTAAATAGGATACAACTTAAAAAAAAAAGTTTTTATATTTCCGTTATTAAGGTTCTCCATCGAACCGCAGCAGTCGCTACAAAGTGTTTTGTATTTTTGGACGTATAATCTATTTGTTGTTTTTTTTTTACGCCTTATGACATATTTTGTTTTTCTTTCCTTGTGTTTTGGCCAGTAATTCCCACATTTATATAGAACCTTTAACCTGGTTTGGGCTTCTGTCTTCCAACTTTTCACTTCTATTGTATTACCTACATCTTGTACTTTTTGGGAGAAAAATAAACATTTTTATTATTATTGACTTTATTTTTCTCAGCTATTATTCTTATTATTATTATTATTATTATTATTATTATTATTATTATTATTATCGTATTTATTTTATTTTTATTTTTTTATTATTATTATATCTATTTTAGACTCTCGCCTTTCCCAGGGCCTAAAAGACAATTTTGAATTTATTATTATTATTATATATTGTGGGCATTTGTGGGCTAAGTATGTGTAACTATTAGTACATTATTTCTGATCTAGCATATTCCTCGTTACCACAGATCACATAATTAAAAGGAAAGACTAAGTCAAAATCATCTCTGGATTATTATTCGAAATTTCTAGACATATCCACTAGCTAGTAAGTAAGCAAAAGTAGTCACGCTGCATCATATATTAAACTATAAACCTGTGTTTGATAAGCCTTTTCCAGGAACGTAAGAGCGCAGACCAATCGATTCGTCGCCATAGTGATGTCCGCCCTAGTGCGGGGCTATGAGTGTTATTATTATTATTTCTAAAAGACGCCTGTACTTTTCAATTGCTTATTAACAAATGACCTTGTGTGTTTGTTATTATCCCCTCCATTTTGCATTTTCTTAACCTTTTTGAAAGCAAAATTCACGCCAAGTAAATAATAATAATAACGCACACACACTCAACATAGCCCCGCACTAGGGAAACCCTGTGTCGCGGGTGCCATGGACACACACATAGACAACCACAAATTACACCCAAACTCACGAGAGAAATAAATGTAGGCCATACAAATATTTCTCCCGGCCCGGGAATCGAACCCGGGGACCTCTGCGTGGCAGTCCGGTATGGTAACCGTTCGGCCACGGAGGCAGTTTAAAAATAATAAAACCTTTAAATAAATAAAACCTTTAAATAAAACCTTTAATAAAACCTTTGACATATAAATAATATAAAAATTAATCTGATCAACTAATTTCTCAGCTAGGGCCTGTACAGCTGATGATTTTCGAATCATGTATAATTCCATTTACCGCTTTTTTAAGTTAAGTACAAATTTCACGACCCCAGTGGTCGAGAGGCTTGCACACCGGTTTTCACGTTGTCACCATCTCTGACGTCCCGGGTAGAAAACTTTTCTGCATTGTCTCGGGTCCGGGTGTTTGTGATACCGTCGTCGTTGTTTCCGATTTCCCTAACACAAGTGCTTTAGCTACTTTGGGATCTGAGCAACGTATATGATGTTGTCTAACATAAAAAAAAAATTGCTTTAATTACGTAAGTAACAGAAGCAGCGCGTAAAAACACCGCTATATCCACTGTTTATTACGGTATATAAGACTTTACAATGTTGAAAAACATCGTGGTGAAACCTGCACGTCGTAGGAGACTCATAAAACGTCTTCAATTGCGTCTAAAGTCATCCAATCCGGATGAACATTTTTTAAGGATATCAGTGCTAAGCAGTAAGACGTAATAACCTTTCTTGTTTAACAATATCCGTTCTTTTATATTATATAAACTCGTTAAACAATTTCTTACAATGAAGCATCAATCGATCCTGTTTCTATAGTAATGGGGTTTGGATTGGACTATTTTCGGATGTCTGCGTCAACAAACAATCACGGTCAATTATAAGGATAATTACTTGTTTACTGAGATATTAGATAGTTTATTAGTAACTATTAACAATTTCCGAACGAAGACTGAAACGAACATATAAGGCACGTACACAGCGTTTAATGAAATTGATGAGTCTGAAGCCACCACAGAACAATGAATACAGTAGAAGTGATTAGTTAGCGTCTGACGCGTGCCAACTATGTGTCTCGACAGACCTAGCTCAGGCCGCCATTTTCGCTTTGTATGATATGGTTGTGTCATTCTTTCGTGCAAATTCTCTAAAATTCTTGAAAAAGCTTTATGGGGCCTTGTAAGTCTTATTGTGCTGTTTTTAGAATGCAAAAATGATAGGTGCACCAAAAATATTACCCGTAGTAGTATGTACAATCATCTGTTAGTCTTATTTTAATAAATTTTCAATTTTCTGATTATCTATTCGTTCAGATGTTAATCGTTCGTCGTAATGTGCAATAAAGGTATTGAACTTTCAACGATAAAGCGACTGGGTAAAGTTTAAATTATATTAACAATCCAGAATTTGTTACATCTTTTTAAATTAGAAACTATGACCAATCATTGTCAAGATTTCATAGTGTTCATCATTTTATTTTTGGGCGTTTTGGCGACATCGGTTCCGATAGTAATCGAGGCTTATGATACTTCAATTGTTATTTTCTTCCGTAGAAGTCACTGTGGGGCTGGCACGACGGGGCGCGACATAAAGCGCGAGATACTGCTATTCTCGCATAGAGATCTCGATCTCTATGTCGCGTCGCTCTCGCGCAAGTTGCGCCCGGTCGTACAAGCCCTACAGATGTGACGCAGCGTGCGATAAGGGCGGCGAGACGGCCTAAGGCCTCTAACGCATATTGTGATAATTCAGTCTAAGTTAGTGTGTAGCATGGAGCACAACATTTCTATGAGGCTATAGTACATATTGTATATTATAAACCTCTTAAATTTTTTTACCCCAAATAAAGTTTAAGGTATCTGTAATATTACCTAGCTAAAGCATAAATATTAACTGCCTCCGTGGCCGAGCGGTTACCTTGCTGGACTGCCACGCCAGTCCAAGGTTCGATTCGGGCCGGGAGAAATATTTGTAGGGCCTACATTTATTTATCTCGTGAGATTGGGTGAGACAACACAAATGTCATGTATGTGTCCATGGCACCCGCAATACAGGATTTCCTTAGTGCGGGGCTATGAGTGTGTGCGTTGTTGTTGCTTTTGTTATTAAATAATACACCTCAAAACATTTTAATATTACATGTACGATGTGAAAACACGGGTTAATTTATTTCCATCGTTTTCGTTATACATTTTTTCGAAATAAATCCATCACATGCATAGTTATAGTTTTTACTCTTTTTTCTGTAAAATTGGTGTTTTGATAATACACATTTATTCGTTGGAGCCGTGGATATCAATGACGTAAGAGTAGAGTTTTCCGGACTTTCAAGCCGCGGCAGGAAGAACTGTAAGGGTGGAATTGCGTCTAAACTGCTTTCCAACTGCACAATCACTATTTTGCAGTCAGAATGGGGCTCGTTAATAACACGCTTAGAAGAAGACACTTCTTGCATTGTAAATGGAATAATGTCACCTCTTTTAATAACAGGGCGGGCACGTGCATCCGTATAACAATTAGATTGCATTAATAAGCTATTATTCGTGCTTCGTAAGGGAGTCCCCCACTTTATTAACGTAGAATGGACTTAAGTGGGTTAGAAAAACCTGCATGGACATAGATGCAATAAGAACGAAAATGACGTTACACGTTCCGTACTTAAGAGTTTATACAACCTCAAGTAGCTTTCGTTGCTTCCGCATAACAGAGAAAGTGTTGAATCAATCACTTATAAAAGTATATAGTTTTTTTTTTTCATCGAGGCAGTTATTTTATTAATTGTGGATAAGTATACACTGATTATTATACGGTGTGAAAACACGATTCTAAAGATTTCTACGATAGAAAAAAAAGCACGAACCTAACATGAGCCGTATTAGTATGGGAAAAATTTGAATTCGAGATGAGGTAGTATCGACTCTTAAGTATCCGTAAGTGATGAGAGGTTAAAGGATGATTCACATTAGACCGTGCCGAGCGCGAGCCATGTCCGAGTCATCCGAGCCCCTGACGTGCTGCATATTCATATTCACATTAGACCGTGCCGGGCGCGAGCCGTGTCCTAGGCATCCGAGACTCGTACGTGTCGCACGATCTTAAATTAGACAGAGTCAGAGAGTGTTCACATTACAACGATCCGAGGCGGGCCGGGCCACATGCCGGAGCTCGGACGAGCTCGGAAGCAGCTCGGGCGTCACTCGTCCGTGTCACAGACGCAGCACGTTATAATGTGACCCACTTGATATAATATCTTAGATTGCTTTCACAGCTGTGTGTCCGTACGTACTGTTCGCCTGCGGGCCATCCGCATGCGTAGAATACGTAGTGCTCTGAATCGAGTATTTGATTTAGTGCGGATATTCACGGAAGATAGTCGCCTACAATAAACGCACGGGTGGCTTGTGCGGAGTTCACGCGAAAGGTGTTCCGTATGGAGCAATCCGCGTCACTGTTGAACGATGTTCTAACGCTACACGTGTTACTCCGCTCCAGTGTTTCGCGCGGACGGTCCACAAATGCATCCGCACTGCTCTGAAACTGCACAGCTTTAGCGATTTAAAGATTTGAGTGACACTGCAACCGCCTTGGGTATGGGCATGTCGCTTACTAGTTTACCTCCAGGCGCACGACTTGTTTTGATTCAAATTATTTATTCCATTCATGTTGTTACATAGGCGTTAAGTTAGATAGTACAGATCAAACATGAACCCTGTAAGGGCACAGCAATGTTAATCCTAAATTCTAAATAAATGTTCGTCCCGTCTCTTGATATCATAAAAAAAGTTACTATGTTTTTGGGTTTACACAATGTATATTTGTTTTTTCAAACGATCTAACGTTTAGGGCTCTTTATATGTCTCATGGTTACTTATATAAACCTTACTGCATATCATTACTACAAGCGCTAGTTTTCGTCAATAGACTGTAATATGGCTTACGTAGAAAAATATGTTCAGCTTACGGACAGCGTTAGTAAAGCACGGATAGCAGCTATTAGCGTGATTGTAGCACTATACAAGGCTAATAGTCGCTGTAAACGTGATTGTAGCGCTATAATTAAAGTTACACTCGGCCACCCGCCATAAGGCTGCCTTTCCACCAGAGATGTGCGAGGTAGCGAGGCGATGCGAGTATGTACAACAGCGCGGTTTGTGCGGGTGTTTCAGCCATGCGCGGGCGGGGTACGGTGTGGTGGCGATGTGTCAGAGTCAGTTAGTGTCATACTTTCAGTAGCTCTAGTTTCCTACACCGTTTTGCACACATTTCGCCCGCATCCCTCGCGCACATTTCTCGCTATTTTGTATGTACACGTACTTAGCTCCGCTAACCCTTTTCCACCGGAGCTGCGCTAAGCGAGGCTAGGAAAATGAAGTAATCCTATTGGAGGATTTTTTCCTCGCACACCGCCTCGCTACGTCGCACATCTCTGGTGCAAAGGCGGTATCATCTTGGATAACTAGCATTGTTATGTATATTATGTAGTCTGTTTTCCCGTGGTAGCCTAATTATTTGACCTAACGGCACTCGAGCAGACGCCGTGGTTCCGACTCCGGGATCGCACCTCTGAGTTTCCTGGAACTTGTAAACGAAATTTAATTTGAAATTTGAGGATTTCGGTGAAGGAAAACATCCTTGATGAAACCTGAACTTCAGTGAAGTCAGAAGTCGTGTGAAGTCCCCGCATTCGGCCAGCGTGGAAGGCCATGGCCTAAACCTTCGCCTGAATAGAGACCCGTGCCCAGCAGTTGGACATATAAATGGGTTAATGATGATGATAATAGACTGTTTGTACCCTTTAAAATAAAATAAATAAATGGAAATATAGACCCATAGCGAATAGTTGTTATCAGCGTGCGCACTTTTTAAACTCCCGTGCAAAAAATAACCCAATTTACTTTGGCAGTATTAAAATTTTTCAAGGCTGTCGAAAAGAGATTGCTATCTAGCAATGGTGTCGCTGTTCGGTCGGCTGTTCACTGTTTTTTGTCTGTTTTTGTATTTGTTCTCGTATGCAGTAAGTAATGTTTTGTATTTTACGGTATTTTTCATGCAGTAAGCAATTGTTCTGTTGTGTATGGGAAATTTTTGGATCATCAATGTAGGTCTTCCTCTGCGTCACTTTCTTTAAATCTTCCTATTCCTGTCTATGCTTTCAAAAAACTCATGGTACTAAAAGACGGATAGATAGACAAGATCTAAACCTAACCTGTGTTCGTAGCCGGACATTGTCGAGCACAATGTAAAAATGTTTTCATTCAACAAAAGTAGGTAATCATTGTTACTCTAACTTAAATCCTCTTATTTACATAAGTTATTAAAAATCAGGCATTTTATGATCGTGATGTCATGTGATAAGCGATAGTCGATAAAATTACACCTTGAGTTGAAAGGTAATGAAGATTAAGTCACATCTAGATAGGAAATATATATTTCTAATATTGTGCATTTATTTCTTAATATTGATTTCAAAATGAGTAACTTAAATTTGGCCTTTCAATATCATCCACAGCTCCAGTGGGTGGCTATTCTTATAGGTTTCGCGTAGTTCATAATTCGTAATTCAATTTATTCGTTATTTCATGTGGATTAACAAAGATGTTACGTAAAATATTCCAGCACATAAACCCTGTAAACGCACTACAATGACTATAACTTGATTAATTATTAATTTGGTACATATGATATGTCATTATGTTTTTAGAAAATTTGTATTTTTTTTTTCAAACAAAGCAACATTTCGGGTCTTTTACAAATTCCAGGGTTGAGACCGTAACCAAAAATATAAACAAAAATCGTTAAAGGCAAAGTTGTTGATAAATGTTCCTAACGACGTCCTAACAGTCTTTTTATTCAAACTTGATACTTATAAGGTACTGTGTCTTTCGTTCTGCACAAATTATATTGAAACCTTCTTTTCGCAGGAACATCACCTCCAGAGAGCAATATCAGGCACGGGGCTCATAATACCAACGCCAGAAGTATGCCAGGTCTCCGATCTCGACTTCTACGAACGATGTTACCCGCCCGACTACAAGATGCCCAAGCAGCATATTCATATGCAACGTAAGTTGATTTTTTCATTTCACAGTGTAGTTTCCGAAACGCAGCGAGTGAAGCTAGGAGAAATCGCACAATGAACGTACGAAATAACTTTACCGTTCTTCATGAAACTAAAATAAAAAAAATGCAATTATAATACCCTTTACTCCTTCACAATATACGATGGAAATTAACAAAAATATAAACGAAACAAATATATAGACTTATATTATAGACTTTTGAAGATGGAGTAAAATGACAGTTCATTCAGCTTACAAACAGCTAATGATTGTAGTTACTAAATATTCTATCGATAATCAACTGAATGTTGGTTACGCTTATAAATAAACGAACTTGTTTCATTTGAATTGTCAATGTTGTTTTACACCGTCTTAAAAAAAGTGCCAGACTGTAGCTACTCTATACACTTCCAAGTCGATTGAGTGCGTCCGGTCTGCACTTAGTGCAAAGGGCAGCTGATAGAGATCCGACGACAGCCGAAACACGAAGAATGCCGTGAGATATTAAGAAAATAGTGTACTGTACTCATTAATTTTCTATGTCAAATATAGCCCAATACAAGCCTCATCGACTTCGACAATTAAACGAAAAATAAATCTATGATCTAATAAAACATTTAGACTACCTAATGAGGTTGCTGATTGATTTATGCTGAAAAATGTTAAGAATTTCTTAAATACTATGGACATTTTCCAAAAGAATACAACTTAAGTACATTTACGTCGTCACTTCCCATATATCTAGCAAACATTTCTACCTTTTGACAATAGCTCTAAAAAAATACAAATGTCAATCATCAGCTGCCATTTTGACGTCGACTGCATAGAGATGTACGGTAACTGGTTAAATTCGATGCTCGAGAATTCTCGTGACTGCCCTTTGAGTCTGTAGTAGGTGTTCAATCGTTTAGTCTAGATGTCTTACATAATAAGTATAGTAGACTTGGCCATTGCTTTTATTTATAAGGGTTCATGATTTATGAAAGAAACTAACTAAAGCTTTTTGGCCAATATGAAGCATTTTGCAAAGATTTATATCTCTATAAGACCGGATTAGTCGGACCACTGCAGCCGAATGACCTAGCGGCGAGCAGCGCGATTAGCAGATATCTTTTGGCAGAGATAGTTGAAGGAGTACCTGCCAACACTCAGCCCCCGGACAGTACGAGGCGAGACACCAATGAAGATTGGTGACGTTATTGTTCTTGCGGTTGGAACGCTCCCACGTGCACCATGATCTAAAAATCGCATAACAGCAGTCTTTACCAAATTACTTCACTAGTTTTTTTATATTAATAACAAAGATCGATCACACTCAGCACTGGCTCTCCTTTCGTGCTACGCCGCCGTCACTAAATACGGAAATGCCCGAGAATACGCGCGTATTCTCATGAACACGTGACCTATTTTGATTGCAAAAATTCGTTTCCATTCCGCTCCGCGGCAATGTAAATTGAGCCTTAGTGTTCAGCTAATTCTGTCCAGTAGGGCTAGCGCGAGAGCGAGAGCGACATAAATGCGTGGGATATTGTTATTCTCGCGCGATATACTGCTATGGGCGAATAGCAGTATATCGCGCTTTATGTCACTCTCGCACAAGTCGCACCTTATCGTGCTAGCCCTACAACTGAGAGACGTAACATCGCTACTTCAGGTCAGAAAAGGCAAAAAGTGAAACCAAAAAGTTCGCATGGTGAAGCAAAGGCGAGTGAAACACAAACGTTTTGCTTTTTAATTTTCATAGCTATTTTCACGTATTTTTTATTGTTTGATGATTTTGAGATTTTTTTATGATACCAAGTAATGGGACGTACAACTCGTGAGCCCGGTGCAAGCGACACGCCTATCCATTGCAGTTGCAATGACACTCCGAGCTTTAAATCGCCAAGATCTTAGGGGGCACTGCCACTGCCCCCTTGAGACTCAGTTGTCGAGTCCCAAGTGACTGTAATTTCACTAGCACCCTTCAAAACGCAATGCTCAGTGCTTCCCTGGACGTACTTTTTCACTAGGAGCTCTACTGCTACTGTAAGCTAGAAAATGTAACCCAACGACATTAGCTCATTTTCTTAAAACATCATTTTTACACCTTTTCTTGTCCGAGCTATTGATATTATACATTTAAATGTATATTTTCTCTCTTGACGTAAGTATCGTACCACTTGGCAAATTTTACAGAACAACGTATTTTCAGTTTGGCACGTCACATCTCGAACTACATCTCGTGTGAAACTAGTTCTATCTATGAGTTATTTAATGGAGAATGTTGGCTTTTGAAAGCTTAGTAAGATCGCACGCCCTTCGATCGATCGATGTCGATCGGGGTCAGTGCAGGTAGAATTGAATGCTATCATTGTATCTTACGCTACAACTAAATTAACAGTGTTTGCTGAGATGATACTTAGGATTACTTTATAACTACAATTTAATGTTAAAAGTAAAGGGTGTACTAGACATCGAGTATATAACCAGAAATAGAGACGAAATATAATTTAATTTGTTTGAGAACTATTCTGCCAAATCATTACGGCGACAACTGCGCTCCGATTGGCCAGCTCGAATTCGAAACAATTGACGTGTGTCGTCAATTGTTTCACTTCAAATCGACCAGTTTAACTTGAACTTTGCTAATGGACGAAAATTTAAAAATTACATATTATTTAATATTTAATTACCGATGAAATGTTATTCTGTTTTTCCCACACTACCGAACGGAACAGCTCCCTATAGTTAAGAGATATTATCTTTATCACAATAAATACAGAATATTTTTGGAATATTCGGAGAGGTACACACAGGTCAGTTGTTGGCGCTGTATATTTCAGCTTTCTAATTTGTGATATCAGTGCAAACGCGAGTTGATATTTATAAGTGATATAAGGCCCGTTTGACTGATGAGTTGCCAGGGAAGGATGGCCCTTATTTCGTCTCTAATTCTGGTTATATATTCGATGATATTAGATGACGAGTTGTACGGTAAAACCTAAACTGGTTTTTGGGACACTGGTCAATAATTGTACCCATGTAAATTCTGTTATGTTTATAATAAATAAATATTTTTTTTAATATGTATATTTTTTATGTACTTTGGTGAGGATTATAGGCAACGACTAGTTCGTACATTATTATTAGTAGGTTGGCTTCATTCAGGACCTATGCCTAGACCTATGATTCATAAAATGTAGTGTTAATTTTATTTTAAAAGGTGATATGCAGGCGCACCCATCGCGTCGAGCATAGCACTGTCCCACCTGGCAGGAATAATCTTCAGGATCCCATTCGAGCGCGCACGTAACTGTTTAGAATCCTAACGCATCTCTCAATAAGTAATAAAAAATTGTATTTTATCGAGTTCTTAGGTTTTCGCGATTGTTACACATAGGAAATGAAACTATTTTTCCGGATTTTCGGGCCCTTTACAGATCCCATGGTCACGGTTGACAGTCAACCGTGACCATGGGACCTGTAAAGGGCCCGAAACGTCGGTTTGTTTGAAAAAACAAATATACGCGATTTAAATCCGGAAAAATAGTTTCATTTCCTAAATTGTATTTTTATGAAATAAATTACAGAATAAATTATTAATACGAAGAATTCCTTCGATCCGACTAGATTCCAAACAACGTCTTCTAGCAATCCGTGGCTGTCGCTATGCTTACTAAGCCACGGAACGAACCAGCAGAGGAATTTTTGTCTGTGCTTCTTTGCAGATCTTCGTTCTTGGTGTTTTTAACGACTTTTTTGCCGTAGCATCGTTTGTGAGAAATCTATTTCTTCACTCAGCCAAATTATTAATACATTGTATGTCATTAAATATTGAACATTTTTTTGAACATAAGGTTAACATACCTATTCGTCAACTTTATAGAATGAATTTTCTATTAATAAATAAAATAAAATAAAATGTTTCTTTATTTAGGTATACCGCCATTAATAAATTTGACATTACTTACATACTTGGTACTTGGTACTTGGGGTAACGGGCTGGTGTCCGCAACTCGACGTCAAGGCGGCTATTTTGCGTGTGGTACATTACATACATAACAATTAAATTGCATTTTTTTAATAGAAAATTATTATTATTAATGAAGTAAACAGTAAAGAATTAAATTAATTAAGTTACATTACAAATAATAGTATAATTATAGTTAATTTATTTATGTTTAAAAAATGGAGCGTTCGCTTACAAAGTAGCACGTATCGCATACTGTCCTTACAATAATATTGGCCGAATCGCTCACTCTCGTAAGAAAAGACCAATGTCTCTTTCGTCTATAGCGAAAAAAATCATCTACTCTATTCACGGCAAACATGCCAGACGCACTACACCGCCAGAGAAGCCGCAGCATAACACGAAATGCGTTGTTGTACAGAACTCTGAGTCTATCAAAAGGTCGCTTAGTATAATGGTACCATAACTGACTAGCGTAGAATGCCTGACAATAAGCCCTAAACAGAGTTATTATATGTTATATTATATATGTTAAAAAAAAATATGTTTTTTTATATTGTAGCTGTCAATTTAAATGTTATGGAATACAATTTGAATCTAATTTGTGCGGAATATAGACGCATGCCGTCTTTCCATTTATCTATCACATAATCTTCAATTTTGTAGTATGACTTTTCAATTAAAATACTTTTAATGTAAGTTTTAAACTTAGGAAATGATAATCTTAATTATATGCTCCGGAATTTTATTGTAAAAACGTACTTTGTTATTCCAATGATTATTACCTGTTATTTTTGCTATTTTTTCTATAAACACAGCGCACCTCTATACTTCATTGCTTACAGTAGTTTATTTTCAAGTGAAGTTCTGGAATGTTTAAACACCTGATAATAATAATGTTCGAATTAGCATGAAGATTCTTGGCTACATGCTATTTTGAACGTTGACCTTTGAACTGTAGTTTTTCCTGCATTTTTCTTGGATCTTTGACCTTCGAACTTAAACTGGTGCAAATAAACGGTCAACAATTTAAAAAATGCGACCGATTTTGTCATGGGCTATTCTTGGAACTTGCCCGTGTTGTATAACGTCGTGTAAATACCGTAGTCGAGAGGACAGATTACAAATGATGACTGAGAAAAACCTAACGCTGCTATGCGCAGTTAAAATGCTACACGTTTTAGCGACTCCGCTGTTGTGGCAATGCAAATATTATAATATTATCAGCATCATCTTCATCATCGACCCATTTATACGTCCCACTGTTTGGTACGGGTCTCCTCTCAGGCAAGGATTTGGGTCTTATTCCGCCACACTGGGCCAATGCGAGTTAGGGACTTCACACATTTTCCGAGGTTTGTGAACCTTCTTCGACGTGCAGGTTTTAACACGATGTAATTAAAAAAAAAGAAAAAGATAAGCATAATATGGTAAATTTAAAATTAAATTTCGCACGTAAATTTAGAGAAACTCAGAGGTGCGAGTGTGGATTTGAACCCACAACCTCTGCTTGAGAGGCGGTAGGTCAAACATGGCCTTCACTGAATACATTTCCATGATAGTTTTTTTTTTTTTTTTTTTTTTCAACAAAATACATATTACAGCTAGGAACAGTTTACACTTTTAGTTTTGGTATGCTTAATTTTGTAAAAGACCGATGTGACTGAGATTGGGTTCCCACCTCTAATTAAATACCTATTTTTGCAGCCAAGCAGTAATGTGAGCTTTATTGCGTTCCGTTTTGGAAGGATAAGGGTGCTGGTGAAATTGCAGGCACATGGGACTTGTCAATCAACTTGTGTCTCAGGGTGACGGGCGCAGTGGCAGTGCCTCTCAGATCTTAGGGATCTAAAACTGAGTGGCACTGTTATGTACAGGCGTGTCACTTACCATAAGGCGCACGACTTGTTCGTCCCGTCACTTCATAACATAAAAAAGTCGTACACAGTGTGACTATTCAATTTATTTATACTATACAAAAATATAATTTTTTTCCTACCCAAGGGTAATGTAGAAATACGAATCAATTAAGAAAGATAGAAACATTTATTCAGCTTGAAGACTTATATACAAATAAATTAATGATTACAATTATAAGCTAAAACGGATCCAACTCAGCATCTTGATATCAGCTCGACGACTGCTGGTTTTCAGTTGGTGCCGCTTTTATGGGATGAGATGGCATGGAAGTACTGACATAAAATACTTAACATTTAAGTATAAAAAAAATGGGAAAGTTGCTAACAATTATATTACATAAATTGAATGTATGAAATATACTGCACTTGTTAAACATTTATACAGAAGAAACTAGGAAAGGCCATTATTGCCGCAAGCAGTTTCTTCTATTTACTTTTACTCTTCTTAAAAAAAAAATTTAAAAAAAATCAAAATTTCCTAAACAGAATGAAAAGGACGTTATGAACACGGCGTTCTTAATTTTTTTATAATAAACCATTTTATATAGCTTGTAACATATTTCATATTGCTTCAATAGAAAGTTATTCACCCGACACAAAGCACCTTACCGCCATAAACATATACGAGTAGTATCGTGGGTAATACACGTCTGAATTTGGTAACATAATAACGCTAGCATATTTTGCCGTTCTCAAATTCCGAATAGCAACGCTACCACTGTTTCCAAAAACGATTGAAACTCGCAAGTTGTTTGGTTGAAACTCGAAGAATTTGAAATATTAAAATTTAACATCAAGATTCAATCGAGTTCGTAGGTTTTCGCGATTGTTGCACATAGGAAATGAAACTATTTTTCTGGATTTAAATCGCGTATATTTGTTTTTTCAAAATTCCAGATTATACTGCTACCTTCTTGACGCATCACGTCACGACACATCAGACAAATATGAATCCGGCGTAATTCTATCAATGAGAGTTTTGACATATTGATCTGTCATATGAAATGTAACTATGACTACAAGCAAATGTCCACTTTACACTTCCACTAGTTTTTAACCGACTTTAAAAAAGTGGAGGTTCTCAATTGGACTATATTTTTTTGTGTGTATTAGTCGCATTTAAATTTGAACAAAATATTCCACCTCTAAGAGTGGCGAACTAAGCTACGAATCCGGTTTCGTGCACTGTCCGGTGCCCCATTCGAATAAAA
Organism: Hyposmocoma kahamanoa; assembly: GCF_003589595.1. Taxonomy (NCBI): domain Eukaryota; kingdom Metazoa; phylum Arthropoda; class Insecta; order Lepidoptera; family Cosmopterigidae; genus Hyposmocoma; species Hyposmocoma kahamanoa. The sequence goes on along the minus strand of NW_020653739.1, from coordinate 579,022 downwards.
CTTGACAAATAGCTGTAATTCCACGAATTTTTGAGGTCCTTTTTTTATTAAAAAAGTTATAATTTTGTAGAATGGCCAATCCCTATCCGCCAGTCAACGTAAAAAATTATTTGATTTTAAATTTAACACAAAAAAATTTAAATTTAAAAATTTTACAGAACTTAATCGTGCATAAAAACATATTATAATCACCTCGACGACGTTTCTGACGAATTGCAACGTACATGGTCTCGAAGAGACTAATATTAAAACGATTTAATGATTTAAAATCAAATAATTCGTGATAATCGTGAAAGTTTAAATCAGCGTAACGTTAATAATTGTCTAAAAAGTTTGAGATTAAAAAAGTTGGTTTTCCCTTCGACAATCAAATGAGTCACTCCCTTGAATTACACTGTTACAACCTCTGGTGTATCCGGCTTGTCCGGGTCATGTTACTACGGCACGTGCGGTACACTAACTTTTTTGATCTGAGACCAATTAGCTTTTGAACGCTTTCAATTAGTCCTGGGAGGCCTGCACATGATTTGCAAACAGGTACCCCGCTGGGCATGGAAAATCTCGTGCATGATTGCCTATTAGGGGGAGCCAAGTGTTTCAAATTTTATCTCGTATTATTACTAAATTGGATATTATTTATTTATAATTTTTAAAAATTTAATTATACCAAGTGAGGGCGCGTTCCCATTATGTCGTCACGTTTTATTTATTGTTTGACGACTGTCGCGTCTAGCTGTTCCCGCTAGATCGTGACAACTATTTATCAGTTCACAGCCGCCTTGTCGTTTGCACGACAGAATCGTTTGAAGTTGCGATTATTTGTCGTCACATTTTCTATTTATTTTATTTATCGTCTGACGACTGCCGTTCTAGCTCTTCCCGTTGTTACGACATTCTGTCGCCGTAACGTCAAAAAAGTCGTGAACGACAGTTAATCATGTTGTTCTATATGTGAACAACTTCATTTAAATATACAAGCCACGACACTTTAACTGCACGACTATCTGTCGTCACGACATGATGAGAACGCGCCCTGACGGGACGAACAAATCGGGCGCCTGGTGGTAACCGACACGCCTGCAGTGCCGCTGCGCCTGTCACCCGTGGACATACGTGAAGTTATTATACTAAATAAAGGTTATTTAATTAGCTTCGTGTATTTAGATTAAGTTCTTATACAGAATAACTTTATCTGCATGTTTATAAGTAGGCAAGTCTCATGTTTTTGTTATTTCACCAGCACCTCTTGAAAACTGAAACGCAGTAATGCTCAAATTACTGATTGACGGCAAAAATAGTCAAGGTGGCTGTACTTCCTTAGACGAACTTTTTCACAAGAAGCTGTACTGTTTCTAAATTTTATTTTGTTTATTTAGTGTGACACAAAAATATATATGAACCCATAGTAAGGGGTCTTGTTTACCCAGACCGTAATCTTCCCATTTCAAAATTACGTAATAATACCCTCCTTGGGGAGTATATGACGGACTCTCAAAATGCGCCGGTTTGCACTTTTTATATTCTCAAACATCAGACACTTTAAAAAACCGGTTTTAAATGTTTTTTGGTCTTATTTGCGTTTACTAGCCAACTATTTCGAAATTGTTCGAGCTAGACTTCGTTTTGTAGCACTCAGGTCGTGGAAAATTACTTTTATTAATTGCCAAATGTTTGTTAAGATACATTTAACAGTTCGACAATTATGAAATAAATATATTAGTACTCTTTATCACGGTTAATCCGAGTATGGACACTCAGACTTTCACAAATGAAATTATATACACACAAAATAATATGTGTGATATTTTCTTAGTAATGCCATAAGATAATATAATGTCATTCTGAAGGGCGAGGGGCCTGGTGACTTTTAGTCAAAGTCAAAGTCGTTCACCAAGACAACACAGTACCATTCCCTATAGATAAGTCAACAAAAAGTACAGAAATTACAGACTTAAATTATACAGCGATACATAATAGTAGTCTTAACATCACGATTTTTTTAAGAAAATGAATATTCATTTAGATTTAAATCCATAAATTCGTTGTTTTATAAAAAGCGTGATTTTCAAAGCAAAGTTTTAGTGTTTGGTTGATTGCAGCCATTTCTATATAAGATACACTAACTGGTAGTTTATTGTACATATTAATTTTCATATTTACGCTCTGTTTTAACGTTTTTACTAATCTGGTTTTATTTGTTACTAGTTTATATTTAGTTCTCGTGTAATATGTATGTCTGATATCATCGCCATATCTTTTTTTTTACACGTGAAGAGGTTGTAAACCGATAATGTGTAAAATTGAATACTCCGGTCCACATAATTTATTTTATAAGTAAAGTCGAAAGAAAAAAGGAAGGCTGTAACAAGAAAAGGAAGGCTGTAACAAAAACAGGTACAACGCTACAAAACACTCCCTACTTAAGTACTAAAAACATGAGACGGACACCCCGAAAGGGCTGAGTTATACAATATTACTAGGTTAGATTGGTATTAAAATTGGCATATGATTTAGGTTGGGAACTGGTAAAAGGATCAAAATTAAACGAGCAGCACTGCTCGCTACAGCAATTTAGCACACAGTGACGACGGGACGAAAATAAAGTGTATAACGAGCAACGGAATTAAAGAACGATTCAAAATTTGAAAATAAGGGGCCAGGAACCAGAGAAAAAGTGATAAAAAGGCGGAATGACGATGGAAGAAGGTCGCTTCGTCACACATGTATCTCTAATAATGATCTGTATATATAAATTACAGTTATTAGTCTATGTTTAACAAAGTACGCTTTTTTTTTGTTTTGTTATAATACCAAGTGACGGGACGAACAAGTCGTGCGCCTGGTAGTAAGCGACACGCCTGTCCATAACAGTTGCAGTGTTACTCAGAGCTTTAAATCATAAAGATCTGGGGGCACCGCCACTGTGCCCGTCATCCTGAGACCTAAGTTGACAAGTCTCATGTGCCTGTAATTTTACCAGCACCCTTACCCTTCACAACCGGAACACAATAATGTGACCATTACTACTTGGCGGAAGAAATAGGCAAGGTGGCAGTACTTCCTTGGACGAGCTCTTTCACGAGGAGCTCTACTACTCTCAAGCAGATAGACGTTTGTGAATACCTACGATAATTTACGAATTATCGTATAATCTATAATAATAATAATATGTATTATCGTATAATGCAAATGCAAGACCACTCTCTCAATATCAGAAGAATTTCACCAGAGAATTAAAGCAAAACCAATAGTTGATTGAATATAAGCGTAGTATACACTTAAAATACTTTCTTTATCTTAGACTATGGAAACTAAAGGACATGTTATGTTGACAAATATAAATCAGGCGTTATATGTATGATGCATTTCGACGTTTAAAACATAAACATATTATTGTCTTTGTTTAACTATTGCGTGCCTTCTTAAGCCAAAAGAGATAGCATTACATTGGTCTGTGTCAAACACGGGAATCAATAATACGTAACGTCATTTTAAATGCCAACCGTGTCCATTTCGCAGTACATGAGGCACATGATACGGTTGTCAAAGGGAAGTACATCAAATATCAACACAAATGTTTTTCCAAGTTTATTATATATTATATTAGTTTATTTTATTGAATTATTCGCATGTATTGTAATAAAATGGACAAAAATATTGACAATGAGAACAATTACGTATTAATAAAAATTCGTCGCTGCAGCATTAAGGAATATGGCATTTGAAAAAGCAAAGATCGACCGAATGTAACATTGTACATGCACGTGTTCTTTTTCTGTCTATAAATCACAGGAAAGCCCAAATATCTCATGTAATTAGACATATTTAAGTACTTTATTCAACAATCTTACCAAATTTTGCTATGGTTTCGTCAGATTGCCTGTTTGTTTGTATATTTCGATGATTGTTGTTAACGATTATTTTGAGATAGTGTTGTTCTTGGAAGCGTACATATTATCGATATTGTGCTATTAAAATAATTCACTACGAGTTTTTATTATTTTATTATTATTATTTTTACTATTTCAAGTTTACCTACAAATAAAAAAAAGAAAAAATCATCTTCATTTTTTCGCTTCATTTTGAAGAGTCAAATTTTAACATAACTTTGAATGTAACTAAGATTACATTACAATGCAATTTCGACATTACATTTATTGGTAAATCATTTTATATTTAATTTAGATTAAACAAGACTCATTTACTAGGCATTCTCAGTTCCAATTTAAATTATCCGCTCGTTTCTGATTTTGTCCCACTGACAACTCTTAACTACTAAAAATTTTTATTTTGTAAAGCCAGCTTTACAATGAACATGTTGATCTAACGTTGCCGTGTTGAGGCCAATACCAACGTATAGACAGCCTGTTTGCCTTGCCTTGCCATCGTTCGGTGTCACTCTCCTAGCTGACCGAGTGAATGCATGCGCTAACGTGTATACAGCTCGTTTGACGTGGCTTGTCACAACTAGCAGTCGCTCTTGACCACTTGTCTCACTTTGGAGAAGTGTCGATTTTTCTGCCCTGCTCAGCTTTTTCAAGCTGCTCTAAAACAGCACAATAAGGCATTTTTCCAGGATTTTAGATAATTTGCACGAAAGAATGACACAACCATACCATACAAAGCGAAAATGGCGGGTTGAGCTCAAGTAGGTCTTTCGAGACCTATTACCACTTCTACAGTATTAATTGTTCTGTGGTTTTTATTTATTTTTGTTTTTTGGTATATTGCAGGTTTACAGGTTCCATGGTAACGGCTGACTGATATTATTGGTAGATTAGTATTAAGTTCCTATTCATGCCTTTCGACCAGAGTAGTGGGTTATGGCATAAAAACCTATTCTTGGATATGGCATAAAAACCTATTCTTAGACGATACTCATGTCCACCAATGGGACGCATGATTGATGACGATGATAGCCGAGGATATCATTTATGACACTCTCAGCCAACCGTTGTTCTAAGGTTATTCTCTCAACCCAAGGTTGCCCGGATGAGACAGCAATAAGGTCGACATTTGTTTGTTTCTGTTTTGTTCTTTTGTAGTTGCATTGCAAGTTAAAAATAACATATCTACGTTTTAACATAACACAATACATGATTTTATGCAAGGTTACGGAAATGTTGATTTATTTCTTTTATTAATTATACAAGAAAAAAACACGATTCACATTTAACTAAAGGAAAATACAAACAACAGGTTCTGCTTATTTATAAAAGAAATTTCTACTTTCAGACTTAAGTGCTGAACAAGATAATTGAAACAACGGGCTTACAAGATCTGAGGGGCACTGCCACTGCTCCCGTCTCCCTTAGACATAAGTTGACAAGTCCCATGCGCCTGTAATTTCACCAGCACCCTTCAAAACCAAACACAGCAACGCTCAAATTACCGCTTGGCGGCAGAAATGGATAAGGTGGCAGTACTTACCTGGACGAACTCTTTCACAACGAATTCTACTGCTAATAAAACATATTTCATAACATAATACGTAAGAATAGATGGAATAGTGGATAAATAATGCTCCTTAACTCTCATTTTGAAAATACCCTTCGCGAATAGGAAGTGCGTTCCGAAGTCTGACCGCATGTGAAGGAGTGAGAATAGAAACTGAAATTGAAGGATGGAAACGATAATTGGTATCTGACGAGAAAGCGACAGGGCTAATCCTGAGACCAGAGAAAGCTGAAAGGTTCTTTCAGATACCCGGGAGACAGGGTTGTGATTAAATCGTGACATACTCATTTATTCAAAATACATTCGTTCACTCTAACCGGATATTACGAAAGTATTTGAAATATCATTTACAAAATACATTAGTGTCAGATATTTCAAATACCAATTACAAAATACATTTTTAGGTATGAATGACACAGAATAAATACGTATTTGTTTCAAAATGCGCATTTCATTTACAAGTATAATCTAAATTCAAATCCAAAAGTGTGCATCCCTGCCTGCGTATTCAATCCAATTGCCTCTCAATATCGGATATCAATGTAAGTTTCCCCACCACATTGATAACTCTGTCCAATTACTTCGACGTAAAAAAAATCCAAATCGACTACGCTTGTAAAGACTTTATTGACATTGAACGATGTGATGACGTAACATGAATAGTCAAATATTGTTTGTAAAGGGTCAAGACCTGTATCTACTTTTAAAAATACGCTTACACCGGTATATATTTAACTCTGGTTTATTATCATAAGAATAAACCAGATTTTGATGATCTCGGTGACCCAACGATTTGCACTGTGGGTACAGGATGAGAAGGTTCCGGGATCGATTCCCGGCAGAACCAAGTTAAAAATGAACTTTTCTAAATTAGTTCTAGTCTGGACCCCGATTCAGAACACTTCGATATTTTAACCGAATCGTTAAATTAGATCGTCGTTCTCGAATCGAAGGGCGCTTTCCGATTTATTCAGAACATTCCGAGTTAAACGTTCGATTCGGATTCGGGTCCGATATCGTTATCCAACAGCGTTTACGGAGTTAGTCGGTGAAATAAATTATAAGAAAAATGAAAATCCTTTTACAGAAATAGCCTTTAAAGGCGTAAAATATAGGAATGCATTAGTTTTGCATTAAAATAAATTAATAAAATTAAACAAAATCCAGACTTTATTTAAAATAATAAGAGATTTCCATATTACATTCTTGCTTCGTAAACAACAGGACGTTCGGTAACTTTCATTCGATAACTGTGAATAACGTTTGTAGCCTTTGCCGGTTGAAAAGGTCGAGTAATCGTACGGGTATGACGTCATTTCGGTTCGGTTTCGAATACGACAGTTTGACGTTCGATTCGGGTGTTGTGAATAAAAACGAAAAGAAATCGGTGGACAACTGAGTTATCATAATGTTCTGAATCAACCCCCAGGGCCTGAACCGATTTATTAAAGTTCGTTTCCCAAATCAGTCCTACTGGGAATCGAATTCGTGATCACTTTTATCTAGCCGTCGTTATAAGAAAACACACAGTAATGAAGTCAAAGGATAATGGCATCAACAGTAACATCCCTTCTAATCAGTACAGAGCTTTATTGCAGTAGCTACGTTAAGCCTTTTTATTTTTGAACGTCTCCTCCATGAACGTCATCGTACGTCCCATTACTGGGAACGAATGGTTATACATACTTTTAGGGTTACCGTCCGTTCGGATTTGTGCGGACATGTCCTTCTTTCTGACCTGTCTAGATTTGTCGTTTGTCGGGGTTTTTCAGGTTGGGGTTGCAATTTTTAGAATAAATATTTTAATACCTACCTCGCCATAATGTATTAAAACTCATCATCATCAATCCTTTTCCAATCCAAATCCAAAGTCTAATCGTTTCCATGTAGTACATCAAAATATTCAAGGCTTTTCTGGCAAAATATTAGAAATAAGTCTTTTTTTGCACGATATTTCCGTTGACGTGTTTTGTGTTACAGAACACTGGCTGAAAGATTACGAAGCCATTAACAATATAGAAAATTATGTAATAGTCAGTTCGTTCATAAGAAAGAGCTTAAGTAGAGGCGGATCCATGATTATTATTAAGCGTAACTTAAAATTTAAAGAGCGTAAGGATATCACAAATCTTTCTACTGAACGAACTATTGAGATTTCATGTGTGGAATTGGATCAGTTTGTCGTCTTATGTGTATACAGGCCCCCCTCTGCTAATTTTAACGAGTTTGAATTAATTATGGAAGACAGTTTAAAGCGGATTTTTCCAACCAAAAAAAACGTAGTAATATGTGGAGATTTCAATGTAAACCTGTTGGAAAACTGTTCTACTTCTGTAAGACTCATTAATTTATTTCAAAGTTTTAACTTGATTAATCTTTTTTTAGAACCAACTCGCATTACTGCCTCCTCTTCTACTTGTATTGATAACATCTTTTGTAACACAGACGCAGTGTCTAAATCAATAATTAATTGCTTAAGATCCGACCATAGTGGCCAATTGGCTTCTTTTAATTGTAAAATGAGCAAGAAGGTAGACCAATTTCTCTGCAGACCGATTACCACAGAACGAATAATTAGATTTCAAAATAATATCGGCAATAGTTTAAATTCCCTATCCCATATACCGGAGGATCCAAATACTTTATATAAAACGATATTTGGTTTAATTAAAAATGAATTTGACAATATATTTAAATCGAAAACATTAACTTTCCATAGAGAGACTAAATTCAACGACTGGGCAACAGTAGGTATTCATAAGAGTAGGTCTCGTTTGTATGAGCTATATGCTATGAAAACTTATAATAATAATTCCAATTTTATAGAATATGTTAGAATTTATTCGAAAATATTTAAAAAAGTTTGTGTAGCTGCTAAGGTTAAGTTTCACAGCGACAAAATTAGACAATCGATAAATAAATCTAAAACTACTTGGAGCATAATAAATAAAGAGTCAGGCAGGGTTAAACTACACGATAGAGATATAGTTTTAGAATTAGACAGCAAACTTATAAAATCTAAAGATAAAGTAGCCCAAGCTTTTGAATCGTTCTTTTCGGAAATTGCTGTGAACACTACAAAATCATTAAATTCCTCCCCTTCACTTGTTATTGATCTCCTAAAGGAAAATGTTAACGTTTGTGGCAGTTTATTTAATTTTCGTCATGTTAATCCACAAGACATCATAAAAGCTTTTAAGTCAATACATGTTAAAAAAACTGAAGATCTCTGGGGCATATCAACTAAAGTTATAGACTCAGTTATTAATCTCATTTCCCCACAGTTAGCTGTAGCTTTCAATAGGTGCGTTGACGAAGGTGTTTTTCCCGATTTAATGAAATACAGCAAGGTTATTCCCTTATTCAAAAGCGGTAGGAAAGTTGATCCTAGCAACTATAGGCCCATTTCAATTTTACCAGCTTTAAGTAAAATATTCGAAAAGGTTATGCTAACTCAATTACTGTCCTTTTTCGGTAGGAATCATATTTTTCATAGTGAACAATACGGGTTTACTAGTGGTAGATCGACTAGCGATGCGGGGGTAGCGTTACTAAAACACATCTTTGATGCTTGGGAAAGGTCCCAGAACGCTATTGGTTATTTTCTGTGACCTCTCAAAGGCATTTGATTGCGTTGATCATAATACTCTTATTAGGAAGCTGGAACATTACGGTGTAAATGGCAAGGCGTCGAAACTTGTCTCGTCATATCTCAACGGTAGAATTCAGAAAGTAGACATAAATGGAGTAACTTCTTTGGGTTCTCCAGTAAAAATGGGTGTTCCGCAGGGCTCAATACTTGGACCTTTCTTATTTCTGATTTATATTAATGATCTGCCATTCTTTGTTAAGGACCATTGCGAAATAGTGTTGTTTGCTGATGACACATCCTTGATTTTTAAAACAGACAGACATGACATTAACCATGACCGTATTAATGATACCCTCTCTAAGGTAGTTTATTGGTTTAATGCTAATAATTTATTGCTTAATGCCAAGAAGACAAAATGTGTTAAATTTGAATTACCTAACGTAAAATCGACTAGTCCAATCATAGAAATAAACGGAGAAAAGTTAGACCTTGTTAATAAAGCAGTCTTCTTGGGAGTGACCTTAGATAGTAAACTTCAGTGGTTTCCACATATATCGTCCCTGGCCAGCAGATTAAGCTCCGCTGCATACGCAGTCCGCAGAATACGTGAGCTTACCGATGTTAGTACTGCTAGACTAGTTTACTTTAGTTACTTCCATAGTATAATGTCCTACGGGATTCTCATGTGGGGTAAAGCGGCAGATATTCAAACCATATTTGTATTGCAAAAACGAGCGATTCGTTCTGTGTACCGTCTAGGCTCTCGGGTATCTCTCAGAGAAAAATTTAAGGAGACTGGTATCATGACTGTGGCATCGCAGTACATTTACTCAAATATTTTATATGCCCGTAAAAATATACATAATTTCAATAAGAAAGAAGATATCCATAACATTAACCTTAGAGCTAAGTCCAAACTCATGGTACCACGATTTCGTTTAACCAAGGTAAACAACTCTTTTATGGGGAACTGTATACGTTTTTACAATAAGATTCCGGAGCATATATTAAGTTTATCATTTCCTAAGTTTAAAAACTACATTAAAAATATTTTGATCGAAAAATCATATTACAAAATTGAAGACTACGTGTTAGATAAAGATGTATGGAAAGACGACATGGCTCCAGAATCCACACAAATTTGATTCAAAGTGTATTCCATAGCATTTAAGTTTATTTGAAAAGAGCAATCCCTAGAGTTTCTTGCTCGTTCTTCTCAGGGAGGTCAGCGTAGTGAACGAGCAGTAGCTTAAATGTGACGTTTTCAAGTGTAAATTTATTTTACCTATGGAATAAATAATCTTTGACTTTGACTTTGACTTTGACTTTTATACGTCCCACTGCTGGGTCTCCTCTCAGGTTTTAGGCTATAGTCCGCCACCCTGGCCTAATCGAATATTTTACTTTGTTTATAAAAAAGTCCACACTTTGTCAAATGTCAGACATTTTGTCCGGAGTATTCAAATTTCGGAATGGTAATCCTAATTACATTGTCGTTGTATGTAGTATTCAGATATGTAATAAAGTTACATTTTCAGCCTTGTATCAAGCATGTAGGAGTGTCATTATGGCCATACGTGTCTGTACTGAGGGTTTAGCCAATTATTCGCCTCGTTCGTCCTGTACGTTTTGAGAGACATAACGCATGATAATAGTTTCGTTACGTCCGTACGTCGTTTAACCAAGGTAAACAACTCTTTTATGGGGATCTGTATACGTTTTTACAATAAGATTCCGAAGCATACATTAAGTTTATCATTTCCTAAGTTTAAAAACTACATTAAAAATATTTTGATCGAAAAGTCATATTACAAAATTAAGACTACGTGTCAGATAAGACGACACGGCTCCAGAATCCACACAAATTTGATTCAAAGTGTATTCCATGAATTTTTAAGTTTATTTGAAAAGAAGAATCTCTAGAGTTTCTTGCTCATTTTTCTCAGGGAGGTCAGTGTAGTGAACGAGCAGTAGCTTAAATGTGACGTTTTCAAGTGTAAATTTATTTTACCTATAGAATAAATGGTCTTTGACTTTGTTACGATGTTGTCCTTTACCGTTAACCATTGAAATTAAATACGACGGTGAAAATTTGAAATGTCCTAAGGAATATTTTGACGATTCCTTACTACAAAATGTCGCCTACGGCATTTCAAAATTCGATACATCGACGAAATTATTACCCTTATATCGACAGTGGAAATTTGAAATGTCCTAAGAGACAATTTGTTAAGGTCATTTTCCCTTACGACATTTCAAATTTCCACCATCGCGATTAATGTGTGCGATAAAGTGGGCGAAAATCAATAAAACGAATTCATCCCCTACCTAGAAGTAAAATATTTTCTTCAAATGCGAATGAGGCTACACTGAAGTACCTTCTTTCCAACTAAAAAGAATCATCGAAATAGATTAAAAAAAACCTCGTTTTGAAATCGATTGAAAATAGTTTAATTTCCAATTTGTATTGTATTGCTAGAACAAAAAAGACAAACAAAAGACAATAGATAATTGGAACTAAGTATAGTAGAATATTAGAGCAATTTTCAAATTTGCCATCGTCAATGTACCGACCTTGCGATGTTAACGCGTGATGATTGATGTCAACTAGAAATCATCAATAGTGTCAAATGAACGCAGACATGTATCCGAATTGCATTCATGAATTATACCGCTACTCCTATATCGCACACGATATCAAATACAGTCGTAACTCAATATGGTGGAATTGATAAACACAATTTGAAAATTCAAAAAATTACCGAATGGACCCAAAACAATTTTATTCTAGTTTATGGGTAATTTTCAGGTTTGTTTTCACTGCCTGATTTCGGCGGTAATTTTTATTATAGAAGTAAAGAGTAAAGAAAAAAACCAAAGTAGAACGTGTTGAAGAAAAAAGTTCTATTTTTATGCATACTTCTTTTATATTTTTTTTTTTAGTCTGTATGTGTCTGTGTCTCATACATTTTTTAATAAAACACTTACTCCAGACTATTAATGTTTTCAGACTGACTTTGCATTGTAAACCAAAAGTCACCACAGTTTTTTCGTGTATTAATTTTTGTCGTTATTTCAGCCATTTATATTTTGTTGATATCCATTGGAAAAGTTTTTATAATAAGCAGCGTAAACAGCCACGAATTCTACCTTAATATTTTGAGAAGGGACAGGTATTCTACAATCCTTTGTTTTGTCCTGTTAGACACAGTCGATTTTGCGCGTCGACTCCATTCGTTTGTAACATCGTAAGGCACAATATGGCGTGCAGTAAAAACGTGCTCTGCAACTTCCCACAATAAATACAAATTTGTATCCGATTAGGGCCTAGTGCGCTCTTCCGTGAGACTGGCTTTCTTTAATGTAATAATACCTGTATTACGTACCGAAGGACGTCTATATTATGATTAGTATTTACAAGTACTCAAGTGCTGAGGAAACTACAGGCGTATTAGAATTATCATTTTATATATCGGGGTGACGGGCGCGCGAGCGCAATTGCACATCCCTTCTGGTATTTGCGATTTGAAGCTCTGAGTGACGCTGCAACTTTTAGTTTCAGTTTACACCGGTTTTGATAGATGTATTAGGTATACTATAGTTTTGTGATTATGAGTGTAGCCTTGAAATGGAAATTAATATAGAAATAGAAACCATTTATTTGTGGCGTTGCAATTCAAAAAAAGACTAATATAAATAAAAAAACATTCAGAAATAACAAGTTCTTAGGTTTTCGCGATTGTTACAAATAGGAAATGAAACTTTTTCCGGATTCCAATCTCGTACCACTGTTTTTTCAAACAAACCGACGTTTCCGGCCCTTGGGACCTGGGGGCCTACCATAACCATTCCAAAAACGATCTTATTTCAATGTAAGCTTATTATAATATTACTCATATTCGTACCATGACGAACCTGTCAACCAAGCAATGTATTATTGCAAAAGTGATTGAAAGAACGAATGATTTCCCAATATTGTCTATTCCTTACTAAAAATAGTAAGAGTAGCGTAATCTCTTAATCTCATAATTGAACTATATAATGCCATCTCTTTCGTTTTTGAAGTTCCGAATCGTGTTATCGTAGTATAATAATTAAGCACTTATTGTTATTCACATTCAGAATACTTAAAAAAAGAAAAGTATGTAAAATCTATTAAATTTACGTTGTTTTTATTAATTATTACGCATTTTCATGAAGAAAAATAAATAAAACAAGCTGAGTCTTGATAGTCACGTTGTGTAATAAACATCGCGTATTTTTATTTAACGAGAAATTATTTCCTATGTGCTATTAAATAAAAAATAAACAAAATATTGAAGAGATATATGTAAATTAATAAGTTCAACTTAACTTTTAATCATTACAAATCAAAATTAAGACATTAAAACTGAAAATAATATTGTTTCCATTGCATCCGTGTAACTAAAATAAGGGTCGTATTCCAGAACTCTACTCAATGCTCAAGTCAAGATTTGAGCAGACTTGAGTATGATTTCAAGCACTGGAAATACGACCCTAATGGCAAGGACTTGAGTATGATTCCTAAGTGCTTTGAATCATACTCAAGTCCTGACTTGAGCATTGAGTAGAGTTCTAGAATACGACCCTAAGATTGCTAAATTTGACATAAGAGCAATAATACTTTAATGTTAAAGTAGCGTCATAGTACGAACACAGTGAATGAATAGTCACAGAGCTGCCAATAAAATATCAAAGTTTTAACATTACAATAAGCTTACTTTAAGCGCGTTATGATACGAAAAGTCAATATAAGGTTACAGTAATATTGTTTTAAGAGTTTGCGGTAGGCCCCCTGTAAAGGGCCCAAAACTTCGGTTTGTTTGAAATAACAAATATACGCGATTTAAATCCGGAAAAATAGTTTTCGTTAGTTCCTATTCAGAAATAACACAAAAAATAGGATAACAACTTTTAAACAAGAAATTACGTAATATTGTACTGACATGTGTGCGGCTGTGGTGTACGCAAAAGAATTCCCATTCTGCTAAAGTGCCAACCAAGACTATGCTTTGGCGCTGGTTTTCAATGGGTCCTAGCCGAGTGAGTGACGGACATATACCTCGCCAACAAACTGCTTTCGCAGTTTGGTGATAAATTGTGTTTTATGTTATATTATACATATATAAATTATGTTTTCTTGTATGAAATAAATAAGTAAAATTGTTCGTCCCGTCAACTTAGGTAAATGACGCGCATAATATTGAATCAAAGACAATTTCTTGGGAAATCCTTTTATTTAGGCATCAAAAGTCATAGTTTACTGTAATAAATTATAACTGTAACCTCATAAAAATAATAAATCAACATAATTCTCCAAAAAACATTATGAAGTGTATTACTATTTGGATTTATTCATCATCCTATTTAAGAGCTAGGTTCGTGTAGTCATCGGTGTAGCCTCTTCTACTCCTCACTGTTCATAGCCAGCTTTGGATTTATTATTTAGCACAATATTATTTTACCATTATTATACCGGACGGCTGGACCGCACCGAAAAGGCTTTGAATTTTTTATCACGGAAGTTCTGGAAGTTGAGCGCCTGTTAGAAATAAAAAATAAATAAATGTTTTATTATCAAAACATTTATTTATTTAAATCCTGTAAATTGATAACTGGTGTAATAAGTTACAAATAAACATGACGTGAGTGAACAAAATGTTGTAAATTGTCGTGTGGTTTATTTAAAAGGTTTAAACATCTCTATAATTATTAAACACGTAATCCTATTACAAATAAAACTATTTTTAATCGACTTCAAAAATAAAGGAAGTTCTCTACGATACGACTATGTTTTTATTGTGTGTTATGCGACTACTCCGACATTTCTAAATCAGTTCTCAAACCGTCGTCTTACTTTCTCAAACTCGTATCTTCTAAAGACTGATTATTCAGGAGATGGCAAAACTTTCTATTTAATTTAAATTTCCTATCAAAGGTGTTAATATGGATGCATTACTTTAAGAATATGTAAAAGCCAGTGAGTGAATATGAAGGAAATGTGATGTAAAATCAGCCTGCAACATTTCGACTCATCCGTAGAACAAAGATCTATGTGCAAGACTATTTGTTCTCAGGACATAGTATATTTCGTTCGTTCTTCTTTGCTGTGGATGTCATATCGACCGTTGTTTGATTTTATATTTCCGAACGAAATAAGATATATAAATTCTCAAAACACCTTTACATAGACCTTACTTTGAATAACGAAATTATTCTCGTAACATATTTATTTTCTTTTCGCTATAAAAGCACATCGGACTCTGTTCTTCGGATGAGTCGATTTGTTTATACAATCCATTTTTAGCATTTCAGTAACTTAGTGCTTTAACAGGATTCTTTTTAATACAGTTGCTCAAAACGTGCGGAAAGTTGGATTTTTCACACTAGTGCTTTTTACTTTTCCATTTTTTTTTATTTACTGTTGTTTCAAGTCTTAAACATAGAACTAAAGAGGTTGTGTATTTATTTAATATGTATGTGCTTTATGACGTAAGTCATTCATCATTAAAACTTATATCTACTTACAAACATCTTATTTGTAATTGCATAGATGTTTTATAAAACAACGGGTTACATTTAAAAATACCAACATATTTTCCATAAAGAAGGCTGACTGAGTATTAACTATGACCGGAGGTGAGTATTACGCGAGACCGCTGCGTGCCGCGCCACTAAAATGTACTGTTTTATTTTACTTTCAATGTGTTTTTTTTTGCAAATATATTAAAAAACGTGGTTTGATTCTCATGCGGATTTGTCATTTTCACTTGTCTCGAGACTTGACCTCGAGGCTCGTGAATAATGACGTTCCGCACTTGCATCAAAAATAACTATTTTTTGATGGAAACAGGGTACCTCAGTAGTGATCCTATTCCAATTTTAAGAAAATATTCTACATTTCCACATATTTATAAGAGTGGCAAATTCGAGGATGAGTCCTGTTTATTGGACTTCATCCACTTTCCGCTAACCGATTTCAATAAAACTTGGCAAATAGATGTAATTTCAGAAATTTTTGGGGTCGCCTTTTTTTGTCGAAAGATTTGTTTACTTTATCAAACAAACCAACGTTTCTTTATAGGTACACGCCTGGCTAGTAATTTTATTTACGCTAGACATTTTATTAAGTAGCATATTAAAAGTCAAATAATCTTTACGTCATAGGTAAGCAAATTACACTTGAAATTGTCATATTTATCAAACTCGTAAGGCGTCGTATATTCCCCTAAAAGGAGTATAATGGGGCTTTCACTATTATCCTGCATTGCATTATGAAATGTAGTCTCAGCGTGCATCCTGCAATGCGTTCTGCGAGACACCATACGGGGGCCAAAAGCAGGATAGTATGTGGGCAGTCTCCTGCCTGCGCGGCGGATTGCCATGCAGGTAGCGAATGGGCGGTCGCGAATACCTAAGAACTGGATAATCCTTTTGGCGTACAATACCAGGCCATAAATATTACTACATCGAAACTTAGAAAAAGACTATCGGTAGGAGATCCCTCACACTAGCGTCGTGCAAACACACGCACAGCGTCGACACGACGTTCGCGCAGCGGCGACGTCACGTCAACGCGGCAGAATATACCCGACATTTGGCACTATTTAGAGGGTCTACTCCCATTCCCTGCCCGACATCCGTCCGAAACAATTACTGTCAAATAAGTAATACCTACTCTACTAAATCAAAAGAACGGGAGTAGGCCCCCAAGTAGTCGCTAACTGGCGTTGTGCCGCCGCCGCCCGGACGTCGTGACGACGCTGTGCGTATGTTGGCAAGGCGCTCGTCATTGCTATGAGTGACAGAGATGACACTCTATAAAGCAGAAATTTCTTTTCATTAAAAAAAAAACAAGTGCACGTTTGGCATCCATCTCACCTGACGGAAAGTGACGATGAGGTCGACGCTTGGAGCATGCACTCCTAAATAATATCTATTTATTCTTGCCTTGAAAAGGCCCAAGTTATAGCGTTCAAGTCGTGCGTTTGCAGTGCCATTCAGAGCTTTAATTAGCAAAGATCTGAGGGGCACTGCCATTGCGCCTGTCACCCTGAGACATAAATTGACAATACCCGTATTTTCACCAGCACCCTTACCCTTTCACAACTGAAACGCAGTAATGTTCGCATTACTGCTTGGCGGCAGAAATAGGTAAGGTGGCAGTACTTCCTTGGACGAACTCTTTCACAAGGCGCTGTACTGCTACTAAACTACTGCCTGGTACTTAGAGCATGCGGAATATCAATAAAACCTTGTAAATATAAGATGTCCACTCAACACAATTGGTATTGCTTAATCAATACTTGTAATAAATACACAATTGTATGGTTAGTATTTCGGAAAACGGAAAATTTGTTCATGTCCAGGGGGATAATTCCGAGAATGTTTTTGTTATGATTTACCCGTAGCATTTTGAAACAAAATAACAGCCGTACAGTTTTTCCAAGATGAATTAGCCACTGATTGAAAAAGGGTTATACAAAAGGCTATTATATTCTGCTTGCTTGAATAACAAAAATCTATAAGAATTATCCATTTCGCTCTTTCAAATTGTTTCTAATTATAACATTTTTAAATTCTATAATAAGATTCTGATGGATATTCAAAATTTGCCATTTACGAGTTTTTAAAGTGTAGTAAAAGAAAACTTTATACATCCAAGTATGCAAAAATACATAGATCGCTCTAAACGGTAATAACTCTGTGCTGCCATGTGTCGGGATTCGTCGCGAAGATTTCTTACATGTTTGAACTTATTCTGCTAAATACAGATTTTTTTATACAAAAATAAGTGCGCAAGAATATTCGACCAGTATATCCTACCAGTACTAACATATGGGGCCGAAACCTGGTTGCTAACAAAAAACATAATTCACAAATTACAGGTAGCCCAGTGCTCTCTGGGCTGTAGCATACACTCCAAAATAATGTCTATTGACAACAGGTCCATTCGAAGTAGTTGGAGTTGATCGGCTATCGGTATGGATATATCTAAAAAGTGTCAGATTGTACAAGAAAAATTGTTTATGATGTTAGTAATGGGTCATTCTCGCATTCGGTGTTCTCAGCCTAATTACCGTAGCCTTTGTTTTTTTCTTGCTTATAATACCCAACAACTTTAAAATATGAAAACATTAAGCTGAACTATCAATATGTCTAAATGGCATTAGAATAGACAAAGTAATTTTCGAGTTATTAACACACAAATATTTTATGGAACTACACTTTACAAATATTTAGTATTTCACAAATAACCCTGTATGAAATATTTTCATGGCGATCGTATTATTTTTATGATTTTCATGTGATAAAAAAACATATGACGTATGATCATATGTGGCAATAGTAACGCCACATATGATCATACGTATAGTAATGCCAAGGGCAAAATTATACCTGTTTAAAATTATACCTCATTACAGTGACTTTTTTACAGTTAGTTTTTTGACAGTTAACTGCCTCCGTGGCCGAACGGTTACCATGCCGGACTGCCACGCAGAGGTCCCAGGTTCGATTCCCGGGCCGGGAGAAATAGTTGTATGGCCTAAAATTATTTCTCTCGTGAGTTTGGGTGTAATTTGTGGTTGTCTATGTGTGTGTCCATGGCACCCGCGACACAGGGTTTTCCCTAGTGCGGGGCTATGTTGAGTGTGTGCGTTATTTATTTAGTGACTGTAAACTAACTCTAGTCGATAGCTCTTTGATCTATATACATACACCCTTACAAAATTGATACAGCGAGGGTGGCGCTGCAACCCCTTTGCTGTATATTTATTTTTTAATAAAGGGTTGCTTTTATGCAGCGTTTTGCCCGTTCAAGTTGCTGACAACGTGTTTATATCAGAATAATGAAGTTGCAGTGATTGTCACATCCGAGAACGCTCCGTTTATTACTCGGCTACGGCGATACCCAAAACGCGAAATAATGTTTTGGTACTACATCTTAAATTTTTAATGACGTAGTAATAATACTTAGCCTATATGTAGTCCCACTTCTGGGTACAGCTCTCTTAATCTTCTTATAGTATCGATGGCAAACACTATAATTCTTGCCACCTTATCTATTTCTGCCGCCAAGCATAAAACAAAAAACAAAAAGAAACGATTTACCTTTGTTGCTCAAATTGCGTCAGACGTACAGGGAGCACCTTTCCCCCGTGCACTCCCACTCTCACAATGAGAGGGTTTCGATCTGTAGCACCCATGCGGGTCCGTTGCGGATTGGGAACTTCACTTATATCATTACATTATATCATACATAGATTTCCTTACGACGTTTTTCTTCACCGTAAAAGCTCATGGTAAATTTCAAATCAAATTTCGCACGTAAATTCCAAAAATAAAAAGAGCACATAACTCACGGGGCGGAATGCCGGATTCGAAACCACGATCCCCGGCTTCAGAGGCGGCAAGTGAAACCGGTAGGCTACTATGGCCATTGGTCGTAGTAACTCATTTACAATAATAAGCAAACTGTAACGGTTATATTAATAAAGGCGCCATTGAAGTAAATTTAGTTTTTTACGAAATGTTTGTAAAATTATTTTGTAGCTGTAAGTATGAACCTGCATTCTTATCTATTATAGATAGATAAACACTTTATTCAGTGATATAACTCAAATACAGATTAAGTGATACATGATTGTCGTAGCAGTGAAAGGGTGCTGACTCAGCATATGCCATAGTGTCCTAAGGCGCTGGTTTTCAGTTAGGATCAACGAAAGCAAAAATATAACGACGAGTTAATACATTGAGATAATAGACATATATGTCTATTATATACATATACTTTATATTCTAGCAATTGTTATTGTTGTTTTGGTTAATAAGTAAGTTTGACATACATCAGAAGTGCCTCCTCACTACTAGGTACCTAGTTAATTATTAAGCAAATCAATTAATTGTGTAAGAACGTGCTTGCCAACGAATTGTTTCCAGTTTGGCGGGAGATAGTCTGTGTAAATGTATAGGTACTTTATGAAAAAGTAAATGTAGAAAAAAATTAAGAAGAAACGACGCTTAGGAATGATTTGATATATTCTTGTCGGTCCTATTATTTTAATGAACAATCTTGTCATGTCACCTTTATAAAAAAATCGAAAGTCCTCTAGATTCATGAAAATATCTATTGCGTTTTTTAATAAAAAAGAAAACACGGCATTAACAAATGAGCCAAGTTGTTCGTAAAGTCTATAATCGAAGGGGCAATATTTACCACAGAGTCGTAGCGATAAGAGAAATTGTGGCGCAATTTTATACTGGTTAAATAGCAGTGTCATGCATTTTTTTATGATATCATGTGACGGGACGAACAAGTCAGGCGCCTGTTACTAAGTGACACGCCTATCCGTGGCAGTTGCAGTTCCACGCAGAGCTTTGAACCGCAATGATCTGAGGGGCAGTGCCACAGCGCCCGTCACCCTGATAAGTTAAGTTGACAATTCCCATGTGCCTGTAATTTCAGTCTTACTCTTCAACACCGGAACGCAGCAATGCTCGTAGTACTGCTTGGCGGCAGAAATAGATAAAGTGGCAGTACTATCCAGGACGAACTCTTTCACAAGTGCCTGTAATTTCAAGGCACATAGAACTTGGTAACTTATGTCTCAAGATGACGGGCGCAGTAGTGGTCTCCCTCAGATCTTTGTGATTTAAAGTTCTGACTGGCACTGCAACTGTTATGGACAGGCCTGTCACTTATTGCCAGGCGCACGACATGTTCGTCCCGTCATTTGGATTATAAAAAAAATCGTTTACGTTTCATGTGGAGTGTGTGCATTATGTTGAGTGTGTGCGTTTCCCTAATTGGTTCTAATTTGTTTATCAAGCGCCCACAGGGCTAATAACGGTCTAATCACTACGTACTTTTGGCTTTGTATGTCCAGGAAGATGAACGTGGTTAACCAATAGATGGCGCTGGCATCTATTTTGGCCATACAATTTTTTTAAAAGGCACTTATTAACTTCAAAACATATTAAAAATGCACCCCGGAAGCTAGTAGAAAGCAGTAACTTAAAGATAATGTGTATGACTATGATATCATGTAACGGGACGTGCATAGGGAAAAAAATCTTCCCACGTTTGTCACCAGAGGTCTTATGAGCTGATGACTCTATATTACCCGTAATGCATAATGTACTCTTTGGTCCTAATCGCTGAGTCACCGAGATCCGTCAACTTGGCTCCCTTGACAAAAATCAATGCAGGCGTTCACGAGACGCTATTCAAATCTCACGTTATTTTCAATAGCATTGAAATACCGACAGAATGACATCATAAACGTTTAAATCGGAACTTATTCATAGTGTAGGTTCGTATACTGGTTCCGAGGAGAAGATATAATATGGAAATTGACTTCTATAATGTCTATAATGCGACCCTGGAGATGTAAAGGGTTTCAAGAGAGGTAAATTCGTAACCTTGGTATAAACAATGCCGCATGTGACCCTGTGGTCAAAAGTGCATATCACATGAAAGTCATACTCATGACACGACCTTCATGAAAGAAAATATGTATGTGTGAAATTTTATTGCTCTCTTATTTAATCTCCTAAGGCCCCGTGTATCTACATAAAAAAAGTGTACAATATGTGAATTGATTCAGACCCAGACAATACTATTCCTATGATCACGTGAACGCCCAATGTACTGATCTGCCGTCCACTAACTAAGATGTGGCTAATTGATAAATGATCAAATATCCGTTTTAAATAGCAACCGGCACAAAATTCTGTTTTACGAGTAAAAACAGTTAAAATTAGTTAATGTGTTCGACTTATCGGAACTTACCCTAACGATGCATAGCCGAAATGTCATTAAACAATTTCAATATTCGAAAACTGGGTTATTATGGTTTTTTATGTATGATATTTCAAAATAATATTTTTCATCTAGCCGCGTTTTGGTTGGCGGATGGCAGTAAAGTACAACACTGGACGCTAAATTTAAATGCGATTTTCGGAGTTTTCAGATAAATTTAACGTTATAATTATATTCTATAAGACCATAGGGTATCTAGAAAAGTACGTTTTTCATACTATGACGTAGGTCATAGTGCACCATGATGACGCAATGTAGGTTGTGTGCTTTATACATACGTCTTCGTAGAGTTTCAAAAAAACACCCCTGATAATATTATGTTACATTGCGATGCTCTTTTTCAATACAAAACTAAAAGAAAAGATAAAAGACTCAGTGGTGTAAGCGCTATAGAGGAAATCCAACCTAGGATCGTCTACATCATAGTTTCCCAAAGTGGTCCCTACCGCCCCCCAGGTGGGCGCTGAAGAATCCTGGGTAGATGTTGTCCATTTGGTGCTACCGCATTTGAAAAAAAATAGAACTAACCTAACCTAACTAACCTTTTCAGTTACCTTTTCTTCTGCATGAACATACATTGGTTTATTATTATTGATACAAAGGTACAACACAAAGAAAAATTCCTTTGATCTCGGTATCTCGGTCTGTTTAAAAGCGGTGGTCTTAGGGTCGTATTCTAGAACTCTACTCAATGCTCAAGTCAGGATTTGAATATGGTTTAAAGCACTCGAAATCATACTCAAGTCCCTGCCATTATGGTCGTATTTCCAGTGCTTGTGTTTCTAGTGCAATCCTGACTTGAGCATTGAGTAGAGTTCTAGAATACGACCCTTAGTATGGCAACTAGACACTTTTTTAATGATACCAAGTTACGACGGGACATACTTACCTGTCCATAAGGGTGAGAACAGACCAACGTAATTTTGTGAGTTGCGTTAATTGAGTTACGTACTATACGCTGCATTCGGTTTCATATAAAAGTCCGGTTTATGCCACACGATGACGCAAAATGAGTTGTCTGCCGACTCACGCGCGTAATTACGACTGAATTTCGGTCGCAGCGCGTGACGTGCTGGTGTGGGTGGGGGAAGGGGTGAAGGAAGTGGTCACTTTGGTATTGGATGCGTGTGAGTAGACACGTTTCTTGCTCCATTACTCTATTTGATTCAAACACCCCGTACAAACGTTTAAAAGCAACTGAATGAAATACGTTCCTTTGGTGCACCAATCGAATTTCGTTGACCGCTAACTTGGCGACTCATAACTCACAAAATTATGCTCGTCTGCCCTCACCCTAACAGTGGCAGTGCCACTCAGAGTTTTAAGTCGCTAAGATCTAAGCGGCACTGCCATTGCACCCTTCACCCTGATACATATATGAACAAGTCTTATATGCTTATATTATATTTTACCAGTATCATTACCTTTCGAAACACGTTAGCGGCAACATTAGGCAAGGTGGCTGTGCTTTCCTGGACGAACTCTTTCACAAGGAGCTCTACTGCTAGTCTAGTTCCGGTGTACACTGGTTCGAGTTTAGAATTTTTCTTTGTTTTTGGATTCTTGTATCAATAATAATGCGAGATAGCAAAACATCATGATATTCAATAAATAAATATACTTTTATTTAATTCCCCACCCGGGAACCCTTGATAATAAATTAACCTTTCCAGTGGGGATCGATTTCGAACCTTTTTAGTGGTAGGAATGCGGTCTTCCGACTACGCGAACATTATATTTGACGATATACTTCAAGAACCAGAAGTTTAGTTTTTTTTGTAAATAATGTTAGTGACATCTACGTTACTTTTGCTTGTAAGAGAAAATAAGTTATCAGTGACTTTGTTTTGTATTCACCAAGGGAATCACCACACTTAAACGCGGAATCGGCTTGAGTCAGTGTGAATAGCTTTACTTAATAAGGTGCACAAGACCGCGAGAAACGCATGTCTTTTTCGGTCTTATATGGACAGAAAGCTTTTGTTAACTAGTATTGCGATTCCGTATCGAGACGTGTGCCTACTCAACTAAATAAATAAGATTTCTTTATTTCACAACACGATTACATACCAAATATATATTTGAGTTTTGAATATTTAAAGAAAGTAGGTATACCAATGGAAATGGTGCACGTCAGTTCAATACCTCCTATTAAAGTTCATTGGCAAGTCGATGAGAACTGTCTTAGGGAGTCGCCACGCTCATCGACATGGAATCTCATGAATCATACCAGAAAAAGTTATAATATGCATGTAATGAGAGCAAAAATGTGTATTTATTTTTGTTGCCGCTATTGCTTCCGCGTAGGCTGTCGATGAAACGCGCGATGTCTTTTTCACTCTATTATTACATGGACATAAAACTTATACTGACCTTCTCAAGCCAAATCCGCGTTAATAAGTGTGGTGATTCCCTTAGTGAATACAAAACAAAGTCACTGCTAACCCGTTTTCTCTTACAAGCAAAATTGAAACGGATTTTACGATTATTGATTGCAAATGTTAATATAATTAGGCTTCTTCGACTCAAGCCCACTTTGCGTTAATAAGTATGATAACCTTCTCATATAGACCCTTCGTCATTAGTACCTACTCCACGTTATGTTTTAACTTAACTCAACCTATGTTTACCCAACTCAATGTTATTCATACAAAAGCAGTCACATTTGTGAAGTCGTACACCTTTGTTGACGTATGTAATTTACATTGTAGTTCAACTAAATTATATTATGTATAATGTTTGTCTTAGACTAACATTTTGATTAATTTACGTTTTAACACGTACGTAATCAGTGATATAACAAAACTAAATATATTTTGTTAACATGAAATTGCAAACTAAAGAAAAAAATTATCTTCAAAGAAATTTATCGAAGTCCAGCGAAACAAATGACGATCATGAAAGACGTGTGTCGAGGACAAGCGACGCGACGCAAATGCGAAGGCCGTCGGCCGCTCAGCTGACGGCGGCGGCGTGATTGAATCACTACGTCGCGTCGGTCGCTGTGCGACACAAATGAGATAAACTTCTGCGGGTTTAGAAATATTTGATGTAAGAGGCGTGTTCCGAGGACAAGCCGTGCGACACAAATGTGAAGGCCATCGTCCACTCAGATTACGACGTAATCGAATTGTTTTAGTTTATTTTTGTCACTACACGATTCACATGTAAAAGAAATTTATCGACCGAATTTGCTTAAAAAATAATTATGTTTCTACAGCGTAATAAAGGTAAAAATTATGCTACAGCAAACAACAAACAGCAATTATTTTGAATTATGTTCGAAGTAGAACTCCTTATAGAGTTCATCCAGGATAATAATAAAATATGTTTATTACTCACTACAAAATACAAAACAACATAAATCTTACTAAGTACTTACTAGGTACATTACAGTAGTATATTACTGGCGCTTGATGTAGGTATTTCACTTGTATTACAAGTCACCTGACTCCAACCCTTGTATGATGGATGAGACTTATATTACTGCGTTTCAGGTTTGAAGTATAAGGATGCTTGTGAAATTACAGGCACATGGAACTTGTCAACTTTACCTCAGGGTGACGGGCGCAGTTGCAGTGGCCCTCAGACCATGAGCGACACTGCAGCTGTCATGAGTAGAGTAGTGTTGCTTGACAAAAAAATCATTTCAATAAAAAAAAGATTATTTTTCAAATCGTGCTTTGAGATACCTTAAGGTGGGCTACTCTTATTTCTTAATATATATATATTTCTTTTTTTTATAATATCAAGTGACGGGACGAACGAGTCGCGTGTCTGATGGTAAGCTACACGGTTGTCCATAATAGTTGCAGTGCCCTGTGCCTTAAATCGCAAAGATCTGAGGGGCACTGCCACTGCGCCCGTCACCCTGAGACCCTTTTTTTTTGGGCTGGCAACACAGCGGTTAAGTTGTAAACTTAAGTGTTCCGTAATTTTATTTTAAATTTAATTGTTTTTATCGTGTTATTCTTGTAAAACCCCATTTCATTGCTGAATAATATCATTACAAAATATAGTTATACAGTTTTTAAGTGCATACATAGTGATTTGATCAAGTTGAGTAAGTAAACAAAGTGACGTTGAAAACAGTCAGGTTAACCGGCCTAATACTTTTCAAAAAGTGTCTTATGTGAAATAATATCAGTGTTTGCAAATCACATTTATCAATTAAGTTCATTGTTACACAACTGCAACAGTAATTATCGAGGTTAAAGGTAATTTGAGCATTTTCTAGTCACTTTGGAAAGATAGCCGTTACGAATTTGTTTTTAAAAATTCTGTGCTATTTCGTAAGTATTTCCATAATTATTAAGATAAATAGGTAGTTAAACTTATAATATAACTGAAGAGTGGTTATTTTGTCTAATATTTAGTCTTTATGCTTTGTACGGATAAATTGTAAGTAACATAACCTCACTATTTAGTAATCGCTCGATCAGCTGTCTTTCTTGCTAACGTTCTTTCAAATTGTTTTCATTTTCTTTTTCAAAAGCATACACAATGTTTACACGCAAAGCTGCTGCGGAACGTCAATTGGAGGATAAACTCCAACACGCTTTATTAGAACTCAAAACAGCAAAGGCACTGAATGAGCAATTGCTAACAGAAAGAAACGATAGTGAAAAGGAAATATTGGACATTTTAGATAGGAATAGGCAATTAAAAAGTGATATGGCTGAATTGCTTATACAAATTACGGAGGTACAGTACCAAAGAGACCAGCTACAGATTGTGGTAGATGGATTCGACCAAAGCAGCAGCGCATTCGAAGAAGCCCTTGCACGCATTTCTTCATTAGAATGTGACCTACGAGACGCATACAATCAAATAACTATAATGGAACAAGCAAGGGACGAACAACAGTCAACACAGTCGCAGTCCCTATTTGATGAGCTGATCAGCAGTGCTCCCACAATGGTCTGTGCTGTACCACCCTCCTGTTCAGAACCAATCACCAGTGATCTGACTTGTGAAAGTAACTCATTTAATTCAACAGCTTTAGCTTTAAATTGTAGTAAAAAAAAATTAAAAAAGTATGTCAAAATTAATAAATACATATCCAGTACAAATAAATTAATAAAGAAAAATGCAGCATTTTGTAAAAATGTATCATTAAGAAAAGAACGTCAGAGTTTGTTGAATGAATTGAGTGATTGTACACAAAATCTTGAGAAAAATAGGCTTAGCTATGAATGTGACACACAGCGCCTCCAGGCAGAATTACATAGTGTAACAAATTCATTAAAATTAATAACACAGAAATATGAAACTGCGCAACAGGAGATTAAGGAGCACACACATGCTATGGATAATTTATTAGATTTGTGTAGATATAATAATGACAGATTTGACTCTTTAACAAATAATCAAGTTTGCAATTGCAAAGAAATAAAACCACAATCCTCCCTGTCTGTGTGTGTCACTAATCCCTCCTCATTGTTGTTGCAGGAATCTAGTTTAGAATCAAAAAATACCTCTTTGTCAATAACTAGATCAAATGAAATTCAAAATAATATAGTTATGTATAGTGATGAAATGGGTAAAAATATAGGTTTGCAACTTAACCACCTAGGATTAAAATTAACAAATATTTGCATGCCAGGTGCAACATACTGTAAAATATTAGATAGTATTTTGTCAACTAAGTTTGACAAAGACACTACATTAATAATTTTAATTGGCAGAAGAGGAAAATGTAACAAAAAAGATTTAATACAATATTTTTCACAATTAAATAATTTAATTAATATAAAAGAAATTATTTTGTTAGCTTTTCCCTTCAGCAATTGCCTCACAACAAGTGAAAATAATTTGAGGCATAACTTAAATAGGACATTACACAGCTTGACATTTCATTATAGTAAATTTCATTTTATGGATACTAATAATTTTATTAGTAAATATTTTTATTTGACTAAAGATAGGTATTATCTTACTAGTTATTTTAGGAGACAGATAGCAGAGATGCTATCATATTATATTAATAATTCAGCCAAATCATTGGCTACCAGACCGGCTGCTTCTATTGAGCAGTCCGTTGACATAGGTCAGTTTACTGACAATAATAATTCTGTTGAAATTAATTCAATTTCTAATTATTTAAATTAATTAATAAGACAACGGAGAGATACTCTTGCAACACATTGACAGTAAGAAACCAACCTAAAACACACAGAAATAAAATAAATTTTATATTAAACCTGGTGCACCAAAATATTCAAGGCATGAAAGGCAAAGAGCTAGAAATAGAATTATTTATTAACTGTAACAATATTGATATTCTTTGTATTACTGAACACCACTTTCTATCGCAACATCAGTTCATGTTTAGCTTCAACAATCACCAGGTGGCTAGTTCGTTCAGCAGAGAAAAAGCTATTCATGGCGGCTCTTTAATTCTTATTAAAAATAATTTAAAATTTAAAGAACGTACAGATATTGTGAGCCTATCTATTGAGCGGACTATAGAGATATCCTGCATAGAGCTTGAACGGCTTGTTATATTAAGCGTGTACAGACCCCCTCATTCATCTTACGAACTATTTGAAAAAAGATTAGATGAAGTTTTAGCCAAATTAAATAATATAAATAAATATATTGCTGTTTGTGGTGACTTCAATGTTAACTTATTAGAAGATTCCAGTGCTAGCAGTAGGCTCATATCATTTTTCCAATGTTATAACCTTGTGAATCTTTTTTTGGTGCCTACTAGAATAACTTCTACTACTGCCACTTGTTTAGACAACATTTATACCAACGCCGTACCTAGTAATAAATCTATTATAAATAAATTAACTTCAGATCACTGCGGTCAATTGGCCACTTTTAATATAACTGTTGACAAAATGCCGAAAAAGGATATCACATGTGTTCCGATAAATAATGGTCGACTTAAAGCTTATAGAAATAACGTAATGCTTAAACTAACTGACATTCCGTACGTTAACGATCCCAATAAATTGTATAATTCAGTTTTCAACATAGTGAAAAGTGAACGTGATAATGTTTTTAAGTCCAAAATCATAACTATTAATAATTCATTGAAATTTAGTGAATGGGCGACTGTGGGAATTCACAAAAGTAGACAAAGGCTGTATGATCTTTACGATGAAAGAACTTATAACACTAGTAACAGTTTTAATGATTTTGTTAGGAAATATTCGAAAATGTTTAAACGTGTTTGTGTGGCAGCCAAAGCAATGTTTATTAATAATAAAATAAAAAGCAGCGCGAATGTAGTAAAAACGACTTGGAATATTATAAATAGCGAAACTGGAAGGGTCAAACCTCGTAACTTAGATTTTCAACTAAGATTTAATGACAAAATTGTAAACACAGACGCAGAAGTTGCTAAAATATTTGAAAATTTTTTTACCACCATTCCAATTTTGACTACTAATTCGTTAAATTCATCTCCCACGGCCGCTGAATCCTTACTAAAAGAAAATAATGCAGTTAGTAGCACTAATTTAAGGTTCCGTCATGTATTTCCAAACGATATTGTTAAAGCCTTTAAGTCTATAAATATAAAAAATACTGCTGATCTTGATGGTCTTTCAGTCAGAGTAATTAGTTCTATAGTTGATTGTATTGCGCCTTACTTAGCCTGTGTCTTTAATAAATGTGTTGATGATGGTGTCTTTCCTGACCTCATGAAGCAAAGTAAAGTTATTCCACTTTTCAAATCTGGTAGTATTTCTGACCCCACCAATTTCAGACCTATATCAATACTACCAACTCTCAGTAAAATATTTGAAAAAATTATTCTAAATCAGATGTGTGCACATTTTTATAGTAATAATTTAATGTCTCCTAAACAATTTGGTTTCACTCGGGGTCGCTCTACAACCGACGCTGGTGTAGAGTTGATTAATCATATATTTGATGCATGGGAAGTCTCACATGATGCTATTGGTGTATTCTGTGACCTTTCCAAGGCTTTTGATTGTGTGCACCATGATACACTGGTCAGGAAACTTCGCCATTATGGTGTGGCGGGACGTGATCTCGACCTTCTTAAATCGTATTTGCGTGGTAGGGTACAGAGGGTCGATGTTAACGGTACGAGATCGTCAGGGTCTGTAATTAGCATGGGTGTCCCTCAAGGTTCAATTCTAGGCCCATTTTTGTTTTTAGTTTATATTAATGATTTACCTAGCCTTATGGAGGGTATAAATCATGAGATAGTATTGTTTGCTGATGATACTTCCTTATTATTTAAAGTTAAAAGGCACCAATGTTCCTATGACGATGTGAACAATGCTATATCTAAAGTAGTTGATTGGTTTGCTGTTAATAACCTACTTCTTAATGAGAAAAAAACAAATTGTGTGAAATTTACATTACCCAATGTTAGAGAGACGGTTACAAACATTGTAGTTAGAAACGAAAAATTGAATCTTGTGGATACAGTTGTATTTCTAGGTATAACGTTAGATGCTAAATTGCAATGGGGTCCCCATATAAGTAAGTTGTCAAAACGGCTCAGCTCTGCAGTGTACGCGATTAAAAAAATAAGGAAACTTTCAGACGTCGAAACCGCTAGATTGGTTTACTTCAGCTACTTTCACAGTCTAATGACATACGGCATTTTGCTTTGGGGTAATGCCGCCGATATCAATAGAATCTTTGTCCTGCAGAAACGTGCAGTTAGGGCAATTTACAATCTGGGCCCCAAAGTATCTTTGAGAGATAAGTTTAAGGAAATTAACATTCTTACACTAGCCTCACAATACATTTATGAAAATATAATTTATGTTAAAAGGAATAGTAATTTCTTTATGAAAAATAGTGACAGACATAACATTAATACGAGGAATAAAAATAAACTAGCTTTTCTTGATAGTCGTCTTCACAAAGTCAAACAATCATTTAAGGGGCAATGTATACGCTTCTATAACAAGATTCCGGTTGATATACAAAATTTGCCTTTCACGAGGTTTAAAACTATAGTGAAACAAAAACTTTATACTAAAGGTTATTATACAACTTCTGCGTACTTGGATGACAAAAATCCGTGGTAGTAACCCGTTTAGCTCATGGAGGTAGTCTCAATCTGATGTTTCAAATAAAAAAATATTGTATATAATAATGTTATTTACAAAGAGCAACCCCTAGAGTTTCTTGCTCATTCTTCTCAGGGGAATCTGCCTTGCGAATGAGCGGTAGAGTTTAACCATTGTGACGATTTCAAGTGTAATAATGCTTACCTATGAAATAAAGATTATTTTGATTTGATTTTTGAGACATAAGTTGACAAGTCCCATGTACCAGCACCCTTACCCTTCAAAACCAGATCGCAATAATTACTGCTTGTCGGCAGAAGTTGGTAAGGTGGCAGTACTTCCCTGTGCGATTTCTTTTACAACTAGCTCTGTTTCTTAAAATACTCGTAATACATAGTTAAGTTGATTTGTGGCGTTAACCTTTAAAATTCTAATTAGAAATACTTAATACAGACGCAAAACAATCTGCATAAATGAAATTAAACGTTCGACTCATTTATTCAGTACATTAAACAATGAAATAAACCCGGTCAAAGGAAAATGGGAGTTTTTCCTAACGCCAATTTCAGCAAAAGCAATTAACCAACGCAAATAAAACTCTAATAAGTCAAAAGAGATATTCATTGTTCAGTCGGTTCGCTCAAAGGAAAAAACTTTCGCCTATTGTTTATGAAATAATTTCCTTTGAGACGATTTATTTGACGCCGATCGAGTTGGAACCGGTTGAAGTCCTAAGTGGTGTGAAGGGCCGTGTACCGCAATTGTTATTGAAATTCTGATGGCAGGCGTGCAATTGGTCAACGCCATTGTCAATCCATTATACACTCCACTACCGTGCGCCTCCGTACTGTACTCCTTTAAGTAGACAATTTAGTCCATATTTCGTCACGCAATAGCATTGGGGACTTTAAACGCTAGCCCAGTGGACGCTTGATTTGTAATCGAGATTTCGAGGATTCGATATATAATATTTTATATATATAATATTTATATTATATATATTTAATAACTCTCAGAGAACATTAAATTTATCAAAGTATATTTTATGCTGTGTCAATTGCAATGGGGTATAAATTTCAGTGCTCTGAGACCGACCTCGGAGTATTCCCACGCATGTGCCGCGCATGTGTCTCCACCGGTATACGCCTGAATCCTCCGGTGTGCGCCGGAGTCTGCCTGAACGTGCCGACTTTCGAATTGCGTAGCCGCTAGTGAAACGGAATTAAATCGTGCGACAGTGTCATAAAGGCGAAGGTCTGGGGTACACTGGCGGACGCTCGCGGTATCGTGAGGGATATCCCTCGTCGGTCTACGCTGCTGGCCCTAAAGGATGAAACAGTAATGAAATTTACACATGAACAAGGTTCCCAATCACAACCCATTAAAATTGTGTAAAGTCTCCATACTGCATTGGACAGCGTGGCGATCTATGGTCTAAATTGTCTATAGTGGTATATGTACTTGTGCCCAGCAGTGGAAAGTATAACGGGTAGTTGATGATGACAGTATTCTATATTTTAAGCGAATGAAGCTACCAATGTCTTCAGATTTATCTCTCACATACATAAACTCACGTGTTATACTCGTATGCCGCGTCGTCTAAGCCCATCGGTACACACAATAAATTACATGCCACGTACAAACCTAATTTTACATTCAGCGTTTACTCTATCTCAACACTTTAATTGCTCATTTAAAATTTTCGCAACAGTACTTATAAGCTTGTACTAACGCGACCAAGTTATGTTTACGTTCAGCCGTATCTCTATTTCTAAACGTTGGTTGTTTAGTTACAATATTTTCAACTGCATTCATAACTTGGTAATACATTTAAAGAGATTGTAATTAAATAGGTACATTGAATATTTAAATGATGTTATACTACTTTACGAAACTTGCATTTTTGTCCAGTGCTTTTCGTTACCACTACATGTTATACAATCTGTGCTGGGCCCTGATATTAATTCAAATTGGAATCGATCCAATCAGGTAGCCCACCCGCAATATTATACGCCTTGCCTCGGAAAAGACGCAGTTTCCGATCGGGAGAGGCAGTCAAAATCCAGCTGCTCGGGGATATTTTTACCGCAATAAAACTCTGTTGTATTTCGAATTAAAGGTTAAGAAGAACATTTGGTTAGGCGTACAGGACACATAAGATTTTTTTTAATACAAAGTGAGGGGACGAAATAGTCATTTTCCTGGGGGTAAGCGACACGCCTATCATAACAGTTGCAGTGCCACTCCGAGATTTAAATCGAAAAGATCTTAGAGGCACTGCCACGGCGCCCCCTGAGACATAAGTTGACAAGTCCCATGTGCCTATAATTTCACCAGTACCCCGTAACATTTTTCAAAACCGGAACGCAGTAATATTCACATAAGATGGCAGTAATTCCCTGGATGAACTCTTTCACAAGGAACTCCACTGCTACTAGATCTCGTATGATCATGGCCCACGTCGGTCAACACCGCAGTATTAAGGATTCCTAAGGTGATTAAAAAAGTAATCACCATTCAAAATTCTCCCCTATTCCGTTACGCAAGGTATAAATTTGCACTACCGTCAAATGGCAGTTGTAGGTTTTGTACGGCCTTGTGAGTCAATAGACCTAATTGATAGTACACTTTTTTTGTGGAAATTGTAGTAATTTCGCTAATTTAGTAATTGAAGTGTCGGAAATGACAGTGTTATTTTTTCTTATCGAATATTTATTAGTTTATTACATATGAATTCTTTTGCATGGGGTTGCTACTCAAATGATAGATCAATTGTTGGAGTCCCCGTGGCGTACAAAACGGTAGCACGTCAAGCTACACATTGACGGATCTTTTTCCGTCGCACTGTAGGCGATATTCGAACAAAACTTTATAGCTAGATGTGCTGTTGACTTTACATTATATGATTTTATTGCCAAGTTTTATTATTGTGCAGTTTTTAATATTTAAGTCGTCGTAACGTTAAAAAAGTCGTTAACGACAGTTAATCTACTTATTGTGTCTGTGAACAACTTCATTTAAATATACAAGCCACAACACTTTAAATTGCACGACTGCCTGTCGACACGACATAATTGGAACGCACCCTAAGGCTGCTAACAAATCGACTTAATGAATTAAAAATATTTACGCATTAACTAAATTAAAAATAAATTAGTTAATGCGTGAAGTCTGTCTGTCAGTGCAATCTGTTAACAGCCTAAAAGAGGAATTATACATAATACATAATGAAACTAATTTATCTATACAATTGTCCTGTGTAATGTAATAATAACATACAATACAATACATTGTAGCATTTCATACTGACCCTCTGTTATCCTTTTCGGCCCCTTCTCAACCTATGCGGATTACTGTCAATACTAAATTAAATAGGTCTTTTTATATTGGTTACGTTCATTGAGGCTATAAAACATAACGCACAATAGAACAGTAATGTCCGGTCCTCCAACTCTGTAACTAGTTGGTGATTAATCGCTTAGTAACAAATGAAAATTGACACTTATTACTTTGTTGTAAATCACACTACAATAGTACATATTGACTGAAAGGAAAAGGGGGCTAATCCTGCATTTAGGTAAAAGATACGGGTATGACTGTAAAGTTTACTATGTAATAAAATTGGTATAGTAGTGATGGGCTTAATCGGTTTTTAATGATATTGACAAATAGTCGGCTCATTATACTTATTGCATCGTACTTGACACTCAGATACCAAAACTATGTCGAATATAAAACGAATATTCTGCCCACTCCTTCTAATTGGAATATCCATCATAAGACTATAGTTTGGGGCGAAATATCTTGGACTGACGAGGTTGCTCTTCGAAATCTTCAGCAAATCCAAGAGGATGCTGAGATTCATGGAGGAGCTCGGATGGCACGAGTAGGACCCTGCACCCACCACACGTCTCGTTATACTATAAAGTCCTATACGGGAGTCCGTGGCTACACTTGGAAAGTTAACAGCTGCCGGTTATCATTTTGTGACGAAGCGTGAAACTTGTCGTTAGTAAAACCGGAGCAAAATAGAAAACACCTATCGATTTTTGTATTTATTTAATAATTATAACAATTTAGCCGCGTCAAAACAAATTAATAATATGTCCATAAAAAGCGACAGCAACAAGCAACGTGTGGTAACGGGAAAGTTACCGACTAAGTGAGAAGGTTCAGTAGATTTCTCACAGATGTGATGTCGAAAGCCGTAGTCGTAGTCTGTAACAGACTCATAGAAATAATTCGTCAACGTAGCAAACACGACTTGTAGCTTAGTTGGTAAAGCAATGGGGACGGAATCCCGTGGTCGCAAGTTCGAGTCCTGTCGAGTCGAAGGATTTGTTCCTTGTGTTCGATCTTTGTATTTGATAGTTATAACAATGTAGCGGCGTCATTTCACAAAAAATAAAACAAAAAAGCAACTTTAACAAAACCTACTTTTCCCGCTAAAAAGGCGTATTGGAGACACTTAATACTTAAGGCCGACTTGACTCGCGCCGTGATTGGTCCATAGGGAAGCTACAGTACTTCGTATTATCA
This sequence comes from Hyposmocoma kahamanoa, assembly GCF_003589595.1. Lineage (NCBI taxonomy): Eukaryota > Metazoa > Arthropoda > Insecta > Lepidoptera > Cosmopterigidae > Hyposmocoma > Hyposmocoma kahamanoa. The sequence continues at coordinate 543,582 of NW_020653739.1, read as the reverse complement.
ATTACGAGTTATTACGCTGTTATTGAATATAAGCTTATCATTGAATATAAGTTTTTAGTGGTAGGATTTACACGCTGTGGAGTACAGTCAGAGCTCCGTCACTCGCTCGAGGTTACGCGGAATCGACTGACTATCGTTGAGTGTATCGCCGGCGATGCAAGCGCTTAGACAAGTCTTTCATTTACATTAGAAACCTTGTACAACGCCTGCTTTCGATTCAGCACAACTGCACACGGCGTGCAACATTATTTTCACCTCTCTGAGCGCGTGCTTAGATTGCTTTTCCTTGTAGTGAGCGCCTGGTGTCATAAGTCAGATTTAGTAGGCTGTTATAGTCTAGGTATTTTCGATTTTATATAAGAGTGGTATATCTGTTGCGCAGTGGTAGTCTTTCATGGAAAATTTTAGGCAAGGCGGTGGAAGTCGAGTTATATTGACGCCTCGCCACTGTTATTTAGTTAAGCTTCCTATATATATCAACTATGATTCTCGTAAAACCTAAGTAACAATAACAATGTATCAAACAACCGCATCATTAACCTGGTTTCAAACAAGGCAATTCCCTGTACTACACATATCTAAACAACACAATAACCCGCAGGCACTACCCACATTAGAACCAAGGAAAAGTCCGTTTCCAAAATTAGTCCTACCGGGAATCGACCCTCCGACCCTCCTCATTGCTAAAGGTTGCCTCATCTAAAGATTTAATTTTTTTTTAATTAGTTGAGCTAGATTAGATTTCTCTTTGCGCACTATTTTTATTCTCCGCCTGCTTTTATCATTTCTCGTTTTAATACATAAAATTATTAGTAAAATCGTCTGTACCTAATTATGATAAAGTCATCAATCAGTTATATCTAATATTAACGCTAACCATCTCATTTTTCGCCTTATACTTTACACATAATATTATTCCTAAAGCCTTTTTCGAGTGGTACAAGCAGAAATCAGTCTCTGTTTTTGGTGAAATTTCGGTTGGCAACAAATTTTTTTTTATATTTATCAAGTGACGGGACGAACAAGTCGTGCGTCTGATGGTATGATGGTAAGCTACACGCCTGTCCATAACTCAAAGCTTTAAGTCACAAAAAAATGACACTGCCACTGCGCCAGTCTACTTGATACATCACTTGACACGTCCCATATGCCTGTAATTTCACCAGCACCCTTACCCAATAAAACCGGAACAGAGTAATGCTCACATTACCGCTTGCCGGCAGAAATAGGTAAGGTGGCAGTACTTCCCTGGACGAATTCTTTCACATGAAGCTCTACTACTACTAAAAACTCAGCATTGTGGTTTGAAGAACTTTTTCCTTTCTTTTAACGACTCATTAATTTTCGGTGTTCACAACGTGTGGCGGTTGCCCCATGTTCTGTGTATATTACTATCAGATAGCGTATTGCGTAGATCGGGGCGAACATTTCACACTGTCTGCACACGCTGTTCTAAACCAGCGTTTCCCATTTGGTGGGTCGCGACCCGGTACCTGGCCATCGAAATAAAATACCGGGTCGCAACATTCCCGCCTTGCTGAAGTGGATTCTTTGGCAAAAAATAAGCAGCAGCTCCATACTTCGCACTAAATAGGCGATACCGAAATAAAAATTAATGAAACATGTTTATTAACAATAAATGTGTATTATTTTATTTAATGTAACCCCAGCTTGGGTTTAAAAGTATTGAGTGGGTCAAGAGAACGCAGTATGAAAATTACCGGGCCATGGCAGAACAATGTTTGGGAAACACTGTCTAAACTAAGTCTTTCATGCATATTGTAACTATATATCACTAAATGTACCAAATCAGAGCACTAAAAACGCATTAGATCGCTGGAGATGTACACAAGTAGCGATAGTAGCGTTTTTTTTCGTTTTCTTTTTTATTTTCGCAAAATTTTTTTCTGCGCCAGATGTTTTATAGCTGGTTGCAGTGTGGGGTCATTGTGTTTAAACCTTTTAGATGCCGAAAAAATAATCCTTAAACAGTAGGGCCTGTTTTCTTCAATACTTATTGTACACGTTCGGAATTCTTAACTTGCTCAATACTTTTGGCCAAGGCTGTATGTCTGAGTGCCGTACCTACTTTGGATGGGACGTTGGCGGGCCGGATTAAAGCCCTTTGCGGACCGGTGTAGGCCCAAGGACAGTACTTTGCTGCCCAATACTGCTCTAGACAATGATATTGGCACATTGACAGTGCCCGGAGTGCTGTACATAATTTGTATTCAAAGATTTTAGCACAACAGTCACGTCTTTATATTTTGGTCGTCGCCTATCTTCCTAATTTAGCCTAATGACATCAACATGGATACTATGTTCACGTAACTTGATTTGTCAGAAATATTTTCGTTAGTAACAATATTTCGAAATGATTGAGGAAAACCGTGAACCCTTGTCGAAAATTATTTTCAATAAAATAAAGCGGTACTGCTTGGTACGGCACACATCGTTCGTTGATTCTTGAAACTGAGTCGCTAACCCCGGCCGACTGTGCCATTGTATCTTTTTTTTAAATAAAACTAAAAGGATTTCCTCTTGACCACTTCCTAACCTTGAAGCAAAGATAGGATGATGTAACGATGTAACGAGCTCGCCCAGAAGAGCTCCTTGTGAAAGAGTTCATCTAGGGTAGTACTGCCACCTTACCCATTTCTGCCGCCAAGCAGTAATGTTAGCATTACTGCGTTCCGGTTTTGAAGGGTAAGGGTGCTGGTGAAATTACAGGCACATGGGACCTGGCAACTTAAGTCTCAGGGTGACGGGCGCAGTGGCAATGCCCCTAAGATCGTCGCGATTTAAAGCTCTGAGTGGCTCTGTAACTGTTACGGACAGACGTATCGCTTACGACTACACCCACGATTTGTTCGTTCAGTCACTTGTTATCATAAAAAAAAACAAATATTCACGAATGTAAGATATATTCCGGAATATATTAGGCATTAATAAACAGTAATCGTATTTGTTTCAAGGCAAGTCGACAGTCCTCGTTTCCATTTAGCTTGAGGTTTGATATGAGCTTATTTAAGCCACAGCGCCCCGTGAGAGTTTTTGTTGGCGTTCGTAGGCTTCTTATCTATATAACGTCTCTTAACGCTGATAAAAAGCTTTCAATTTTCGTGCCCTCTTTTTCATCAGTTCTAATTTTGCTTTGTTTATGAAAGCGTTGGAAAAAAGTTTCGGAAATTGTTTACCTACAATGAAGCGTTTCTCATATTGAACAGTGAGAGAGATAATTGGAAAGGCGTCAAAGTAACAACTAGGACTTTCATCGGGGAATCTCTGGCATCAAAACTCTATAGACTGATGCTTGCAGTCTCGGGAATATTAAGGCTTTGGAAAATTAAGTCCCTTAATTAAATTGTTTTAAAGAATGTGTTAGACCATTTTTTATTTTAAAACTATATTAAATGCCCCTTGTTTCTTACGTGCCCCATGAAAAAATAAGTTTTAGTAAATTTTTTTGTTTTTTTTTTAATTTTAGTTAAATATCATTTTTGACTGGCAAAATGCCTATAAGTCCACAAACTTACTAAAGTCTTGAAAGTCTCATTTTTTCCGGTGTTTTCGAAACCGCACTCTCAATTTTTTTTCTCGGTTCGCGGAAATGCATCAAGTTAAAGGGTCGTATTCTAGAACTCTACTCAATGCGCAAGTCAGGACTTGAGTATGATTCAAAGCACTAGAAATCATACTCAAGTCCTTGCCATTAGGGTCGTATTTCCAGTACTTGAAATCATACTCAAGTCTGCTCAAATCCTAACTTGAGCATTGAGTAGAGTTCTGGAATACGACCCTGAAAGCCCGCAGCGCAACGGTTTCAAAGAGATAAAATCTCACATGGTACATGTAAAAGTGAATTATTAATGCAATGACATTGTAAAGAATCGTACGCCTACTCAACAGTTCCTTCAATACGCAAGTCACGTTTGTAAAATTTATATTACGATTGTCCTTTTACAGCGCTATGGGAAGAACAAGAGGCGCCAGAATACGACATCGATTCAGAAGACGAACTGTGGCTCAAGCAACAACGGCATCCGGAGCTCACCGAACTCCTGTTCGAGCAGATGATGGACAAGCTGGAAAAGTGCTCGGGGCAGACTGTCGTCACTTTGAACGAGGCAAAATTGCTGCTCGAGAGGAAGGACGACTTGGTCATCGCCGTTTACGATTACTGGCTTAACAAACGACTCAACACCGTAAGTGTACATTAAACGATGCCACTGGGTTTTAGCGTAAAGTGCACATTAAGATCCCCCCTGGGTGTTAGTGACCCAACGATAAAATATAACATAAAACAAACTAGGATAGGGTAATATTGACTAAGAACGTGGTTTTTGTGTTGTATCTCTGGTTTCCACTAATGAGGGACGGAGAGAGGTAACCCTAATAGGCATTGTAGAGTTCCTAAAATGAAGCACAAAATGCATGCTGATACAGTTTACAGTGTACCGGTAAAAGGCTTCGATATCGATTGTTGCAAACTCAATAATAATCTCAATAATTATTTTTTGATCGTCGATGAGAACCTGCCGAGAGGCACTTGGCCAAGTGGACGTGTTGTTGCTGTCTCCCTTGGCAAAAACTCAGTGGTAAGGGCGGTGGACGTAGCCATTGCAGGACGATTGCTTCGGCGGCCTTCTAATGTGAGTTGAACTAATTGGGTCTGTAACTTGACAGCTTCATCGGCTCACTATCGTACGTTGTAATTTCATTAAGAATACTACGTTCTATACTGAATAATCTCCATTTCCTGGAAACTAGGAATTTTAGTAACTTTGTAAACACAGCCTTGTGTCCTTTCAGCAACACCCGTTGATCCTGACCGTCAAAACGGAGAGCCGGCCGGGGCAGTCCACCAACAACCCCTACCTGGCTTTCCGACGACGCACAGAGAAGATGCAGACCAGAAAGAACAGGTGAGACAATCGGCTAGCTACTAGAAGATTCTCGAACGTTCTGGAGATTTCTAGAAAATTATGAAGAGGAATCTGATACCTTTCATAGATTTTAGATTTTCAGAGCGGTGCTTTATTTTACTAGTATTATTGAATTTATACTAATACAATGAAATTTCAGGAAAAACGACGAAAGCTCCTACGAAAAGATGCTAAAGCTGCGCCGGGATCTGGCACGGGCATTGACCTTACTCCAACTTGTGGCGAGACGCGAACAGGCCAAGCGTGACCTCGTGCGGTTGACTACGTCGCTCGCCGATAAACGCTTCCAGGCCGGCGACTTTGCCAATCAGCTGTTGCCTGAACCACCACCCAGGTATGTGTAATATAATCGATTTTAGCTTTACAAATACTACGTACCACGATTACGTTTAACTAAGGTAAACGACTCTTTTATTGGGAAATGTATATGTTTTTACAATAAGATTCACGAACATAAATATTACCTACCATTATCATTTCCTAAGTTTAAAACTTACATCAAAGTAATTTAATTGAAAACTACTTGTTAGATAAAGATGTATGGAAAGACGACATAAGTCTATATTCCACACAAATACTTTTTTTTTTGCTTTTTTTTATAGCTCTGTACTAGGGAAACTGTATCGCCGGTGCCATGGACACACACATAGACAACCACAAATTAAACCCAAACTCACGAGATTAATAAATGTAGGCCATACAAATATTTCTCCCGGCACGGGAATCGAACCCGGGACCTCTTGCGTGACAGTCCAGCACAGTAACCGTTCGGCCACGGAGGCAGTTAACTTTGTATACGTGTTTGGTTAGTTAGTATTTTGATTTGTCTGTCTTAGTGTTTTTTTTTTGAGGTATAGTTTTTCTAACGGGCTGACCTGGGGACCTGCCATAACCCTTCCAAAAACTATCTTATTTCAATGTAAGCTTAACGTAAGCTTACTATAATATTACTCATATTCGTACCATGACGAACCTGTGAACCTATATTATTGCAATAGTGATCGAAAGAACGATTGATTTCCCAATATTGTCTATTCCTTGCTAAAAATAGGAAAGAGATAACGCTATTTGAACGATATAATGCCATCTCTTTCTTTTTTGATGTTTCGAATCGTGTTATCGTAGAATAATGGTTAAGTACTTAATGTTATTGTCGACTTCCCCGAGAAGAACACCTAAGGGTTGCTCTTTTCAAATCAGTTTAAGTGCTATTGGAACACAATTCCTTTTAATTAACAATTTAAAAAATAATAATTTATTCATTCAAAAACGAAATTAATTACAAACGTTAATCCGCAACGTAGGCTTCGTCACAATGTAAATAAGCAACGCGTTTTTATTAACAATGTTAATTTGCAAAAATTCACTGTGTTAAAATATTTTGTTTTTACAAACGTATGTAGCGTAAATGAGAATGTTCTTTGTGAAATTAAAAATAAGGTATTTTTGAATTAATAATTTTTATATCGGGAGTGTTTTAACCGACTTCACAAAAAGGAGGAGGTTCTCAATTCGACTTATTTTTTTATGTACATATGTTACGCGATAACTCCGACATTTGTGAACTGATTTAGATGATTCTTTTTTGTTGGAAAGAGGGTACCTCAGTTGTGGTCCCGTTGAAATTTGAAGAAATGTTCCACCCCTAAGGGTGGCAAACTAGGAAATGAATCCCGATTCGCACACTTTCCGGTAACCGATTTTAATAAAACTTGGTAAATAGATGTAACTCCACGAACTTTTGAAATCGGCTGTTTTAGCACTCTGTACTGAGATTATTGTTTGTATACAGACCTGTGGTGGGCACTGGACTCGCAGCAGCGCTGCGGCGCGAGCAGCTGTTGCACTTCCCACCCAGACCGGAACCCGCGCCACACGACCTGCCCAGACCTGTGAGTTCAATTTCATATTTCCCACACGACCTAGTGTTTATATTAAAACTGGAGTCTTAAGAAGCACCTATATGAAAACAATTTCGTTAAAATATAGAACCTTATTTACTTTAGGTAAATGTCCCAGGAACCGATAAAGGCTCTTCAGCGCGTACATAATTGAACACAAAGTGCATGCAGATACGATCGAAATTACAGTGTTTTTTCTTCGGTTACCCGTATCGATATACATTTTACTGGTACATTGTAAATTCGACCTTATCTGCATGCTCGTTGTGTTCAATTTCGCACTGGCTTAAAACGATGATCATCTTCGATTCCGGAACTATACGTTACTACCTTTCTTGTCTGCACCACTATTGGTTGTTGTATGAAAGTAAACAATTCCAAATTCGTAAATCTCAATTTTCAAACAAAATATTTAATAGTCATATTCAAAGCGGTCCAAACAATCTTACAAGCTAAGAGCTTGTTTTACGGTGCAAATTCCCTTGCAGCGAGAGAAGCGGCCATACAAGCGACGCAAGCACCGTCATCACGCCGTCGCCTCCACGCAGGGGCTGCGAGGTGAGTGTCTGCTTACCATCGGGACACGAAGTATCACAGGGTCCTTTCATTATTGGAAATACATTGGAACAAAACTTTATTACCATTTGGACATCCTGCTCTGCAGACCGTAGCTCCTCAATCCTTATTCGTCATTGGAGTATTATATCTTATTTAACCCACTATAAGTTCCACTACTGGGCACAGGTCGCTAAGGGGAGAGTGTACGTCATAATTCGCCGCGCTTCTCGCGCTTTCCAGTTTTATGAACTTTCTTCAACATGCAGGTTTCATCACGGTGTTTTTTTTTTCACCTTCAGTGAACTAACTAAACATACTAAGCCAAGTAGCAGTAAGCATGAAATACGCAGAGAACGGGTGCGGCCGGTCGAGCGCGTGTCGGGTCGGGTGCACGGCGGGTGTAATTCCGTGTATTTATATGGACGACAGCACGCCACGCGCTGGTGCGGGACGGGCGCAGGTCGGGTCCCGCGCCCAACCGTTTTTTTTCTCTCTGAAGGATACTCTGCAGTTGGCCGCCTTGACTGCGCCACCGAATGAGTGGGCGAGCTGAGGGTTCTTAACTCATTGAAAATAAACTACAACTAAACTTAAACTAAGTAGCGGGCCTGAGGCGCCTACTCGTAGTGTGTTGTCTCCATGTAAATACACGGAATTACACCCGCCGTGCACCCGGTACACATTCGACCTGTGCCACACTCTCCGTGATATATCCTTCTAAATAAATCACATATCATTGTCAAGCAGTTTACCATGCCAGCCTGCATGCACATTTGATGGAAGTGGGGATAAGTTCGACGATGTAGCATTCACACCTAATTCATCCCTGCTAGTTGGTGTCCAGGTTGTGGAACTTCAGACATAATAACGAATATAAAACACAAATAGTAATCCAAAGACGAAACAAGTAAACTTGTTGGTTAAAATAATGTTAGTTTTACATATTCAAATCCAGGTGTCCCGCAGGCTAACCTCGTAAGACGACAAACAGTACGGTGGCAATGATTTACTTTTTACTGTCTTTCCGGTTGATTCAGTATTGCCATTGAAGTCTCTGTTTCAAAACTGTTTCTGCAAAATTTAACAAATAATTATCACCACTGTAATGGCAACACTTAAAAGTTTGTCAGATAATTGAGGCTATCAGCGGAATAGTAGTGTAACACTCATTCAATTTTTTTCTACAAAATTAAAATTTACTTTAAATGGTACTAAAGTTAATAGTTATTTTACACTAGATGGTGCCCGCGACTTCGGAGTAGAATGAGTGCTTCGACTAACCTACTGTTACTAACTTAAGAAATCATTGGTTCTCCATACATTTAGCAGCAGTAGAGCTCCTTGTGAAAGAGTTAATCCAGGGTAGTACTGCCACCTTACCTTTTTCTGCTGCCAAGCAGTAATGTCAGCATTACTGTGTTCCGGTTTTGAAGGATTAAGTAAGGGTGCTGGTGAAATTACAGGCACATGAGACTTGTCAACTTATGTCTCAGATCTTTGCGATTAGCAGCTCTGATTGGCATTGCAACTGCACCACCAGGCGCTTTTTCGTCTCGTCACTTAATACTATTAAAAAAACAACCAAACTTTCATATTTCCCCCCCTTTTTAAGATTTAGGCTGCTAACAGACTGACTCGTTATCCGTGACCTCGACTGCATGAAGTTGACAACAACTTCACGCATTGACTGCATGCAGCCGAAACTGACGAGTCTTAAGCTCTTCTTATTAAAACGAGATTAAATAAATGATAACGACTTTTTGCTATAGCGCCATCTGTGAGAAAACTATGAAAGTTTTTTTCTTCTTTTTTTGCTTAGTTCAAAACTGTAGTATTTTGCAACACTGTGTCATTGTTTAAAGGCAACGATGTATGTTTATTATATTAATTTGTTAAAATTACTAACATATGAGTTTTATTTTATTTTTTTTTCAATGGGTTAACAGCGACCCATAGATGTTTTAATGCGAATTGGACGAAGGATGTTCTAGTAGTGATGATAAGCGTCGCACATTGCAGAGTCGGGCGTGGGTACATCGTCGGAGGAGGAAGGAGGGCGATTCGCGGGCGCCACGACGGGTGACACTTCGCCTCACGACGACGGCCCGTTCGCCTTCCGCAGGAAACCCGGCTGCTACTACGAGATGGTAAGATTACTTAAATACCACCATCACTTGTCACATTTAATGACTTCGCCCAGGAAAGTGTAGCCACCTTACCTATTTCTGTCGCCAAGCTTTAATGTGAGCATTACCGTGTTTCGGTTTTGAAAGGTAAGGGGTGCTGGTGAAATTACTGTACATGGGACTTTTCCACTTACTTCTCAAAGTGATAGGTGCAGCAGCAGTGCCCCTCAGATCTTTGCGATTTAAAGCCCTGAGCGGCACTGCAACTGTTATGGATAGGTGTGTCGTGTCGCTTACCACCAGGCGCACAGCTGTTCGTTCCGTCACTTGGTGTCACAAATAATTTTTGTCAAAGATGTACGTTACTTTTGGTTATTATTTATTCATAACTTAGATAACTTGGACCCGTAACTAGTTAGGTACAGATGGCAGTACTTCATTCTATACTCTCACGGATCTTGTTCGTTGCACAGGAGGCGATATTTGAACAAAGTGTATTATAAGCTTGATGTGCTGCTGACTGGTATGTATTTATAACTATGTTAATTTTATATAAACGGGGTTATTTGTAAAATACAAAAAAAAAATGTAATAAACAACCTCGCAAAACTATATTACGAACAATAAACAACAACTGTTGTTGTCTCCATGACTTTTAATAAGTCATCAGATTTTATTTTCTTACAAAAATAAAATTATTTATAATAGATTATTTATTTATAATATACAAAAATAAAAAGGGTTTAATAAAAATGTAACGTTTTGATTTTTTTTTCTTTCAATTTTATAGCTATGTTCACACAATTCACAAAATCTACAAAATGACAATTCAAAAATGGCAAATCCGTTATGTAACAATTATGACGGTTATGTTTCGACGAAGTTGTTAAAAGTGACATCAAACATTGCCATAACTTTCCCATTTTACACCAAAAAGCGCAGAAGTTTCTGTATGTGCCCATAATAATATCTAAAAAAAATAGGGTTTCGACTTGTTGCACTATCGAGGCAGTATGCAATATATCAAAGTCTAAGCTTTTCATAACTAACCTGTTACCCGTTTGTTCCAGCCAACAACAACACTTTACGGCGATCCTGTGGACCCTGACAACACCGGCAAGGATGCGATGTTCGAACACGAGATTGATGAAAGGCATAGGTAAGCATATGTCTAATAAATATTGACTAACTTGAACAACACCCTGAATAACCTGTCCAAGTCGAAAAACCCATCCACTGGGCAAGGTAAAAATATGGCCTTATTCAAGGTGACGGCGGTCGCAGGTGCGTGTAAATAAAATGTACGTAGACGCTCGTTGCGTTCACGTTAGATCTATTGTCCGCCCTTACCTTTCGCAATACTTGATTTAGCGTCTAGCGTCTGTTTGCGATTTCGACGTGCGGATCTACCCTCTCATAGTCGCTTCGGCACTGAAAGGGAAGACGTCCCGCACTTGGGAAACCCTATTTCGCGGGTGCCATGTACCACACACATAAGCAACCACAAATTACATCCAAACTCCGGGAGAAATAAATGTAGGCCATACAAATATTTCTCCCGGCCCGGGAATCGAACCTGGGACCTCTCTGGTCCGGTATGGTAACCGTTCGGCCTCCGTGGCAGTTAATAAAAATGAATGAGCCCTATGTGTTGTCTTCATTAAAATATAAATTACAAAATATTTATTATTTATTATGTATATCGGAGTATAACCGTAAGGAAGACATTACGAGAAACGCCCTTATCACTGATTTTGTCAGGAATTAAATAAGAAACGTTCGTGTAATTGACCTATTCAATCTTCGTTATCAATTCGTTCAGCCGGCGGTAAAATAATAACGTTAGTTGATTGCAATTAATTCATTTATCCACTTTTTACAGTAATTATAGTTCGGAAGTACAAACGAAACGATTTTAAATGTAACGCGGCTAGTTTATAGACAGCGGCGGCGCATAACTTCACCGAAATAATAATCATAATTTTACATTATTATTACGAATATATTATTATTATTATGTTACTAATACCTTAATTCGTCATTTCCAGGTATACGCTAACATCGATCTCGCAACCATACTCGTTGTGCGTCGGCTTCGCGCGACGCCGAGTCTGCCGCTTGGGTCGCGTGGCGCTGGACCGAACTGCCACTCCCCTGGACGACCTCTGGCCCAAATTACCACACCAGCACACGCAGTCCACTAGTTACAAGCGCGATCGGGATGAAGAGGTAACTTGTTTGAACTTATCGGTGGAATTGTTTGCCCAGTCTCAATGAATAAGTAAAAAATCTTCTCAACATCTTTTTAGGAGACATCCCAGCTTCTTCTTCGTCTAAATGCGCTTCTTGTATCTAAACCAAACTACTATGTTTTTTATAATTATTAATACAAATTTCGAACATTCAGAAAAAATTCCTTCCATCCGGCGGTATTCTAGAAGACATCCGGCCGGATCGAAGGAATTTTTTCTGAGTGTTCGATCTTTGTATTAATAATTATAGTGGAGTGATTTCACAAAAAAATAATAAAAATCAATTGAATAAAAAATTTAAATACGATGTTTTTGCAATTACATCTAATTGTGATGCTGGTAGCTGTGTGTGATGAATGTTTGAGGTTGAGCGTATATTGTCTTATTGATGATTTTCATAGAGCCTTGGTATTTTACTGTAATGACGTGGATAAGATAGGTGTGAGTATGGAAATGACGGCTGATAGGGGAGAGTGGAAGAAAAATATGTGTTGTGCCGACCCCACCTAGGGTTAAGGACGGGAAGAAGGAGAAGCTGTGTAATTGTGTGAAATAAATAAATGGTAGAAAGGGGGAGGCAGGATTAAATATTTTTCGCCTGTATACAGATTGTAATTATCTATAAACAAAAATTTGTTTTTCAGGTGGAACTGGAAACGAAAGTGCATCGAACGCCAAAAGAAATGTCGCGAGACTACCACTCGAGCGGCAAGCACCCGTGGCGGCACGCCTTCCGGCAGCACCTCGCGCGCAACCCGCATCTCTGGACTAGCGACGTTAAACCCGACCTCGACGTTAAAATGGACGCCGACGACGTCAAAATGGACGTCGACGACGTCAAAATTGATATCGACGACGTCAAAATGGACATCGACGATATCGACAAAAGTGATTTACCTCAAGATAGTGATATTAGCATAAGGACTATTGACGATTTATTAAAAATGGACGATGTTTGTGAAGTGAAGTGTGAGAAAAGTGACTTAGAAGTGAATTGTGAGATAGATAAAGAAGTGAGAAGCAATTTGGAGAGGGTAGTGAGGAAGCGGTCGTGGAGCGGGTGCAGCGACAGCAGCTACGACTCCGACGAAAGTTTACATCCTGTGGAAAAGGAGTTTGAAAAATTCATCACTGAAGTTAATAAAGAATGGTGAGTTCCACTCGTTTTTTATTTTTATTATTATTGCTTACATATAAAACCTTTTTCAATCTATTGATTATCGTGATGTTATAACCTACCATGATTTATAGATATATTTTTTGTGAAAAAAACAAATTCTCTACTTTATTATTGTTATTGATGCTAAGGTACACCAACAAAAAATCCTTTGATCTCATTGACGTGTCATTTCGTCATGACCAAACCGACGTGTTGAGCCAGGCGTGCAATTGACGGTATATTATTTCCAACCAACGTAAATAACGTGAATGTTCTTAATAAGTGAATAAAAACATTCATAGATTTCTCTCGGATGGCGCTATAGGAAATAAGTCGTTAAAACCAAAAATAAAGATCTGCAACAAGCACATAGAGAAATTCGTAAGGCCTGCTGACTCTTTCCATAGCTCAGTTGGTATAGCGGTAGCCCCGGTGTGGCGAAGTCGCTGGTTCGAGTCCAGCTGGATCCAAGGAATTTTTCTTTGTATTCGATCTTTTTCTATTAATAATTATAATGTTCCTAATATGTTTTTATTAAAAGTACAATTTAAAAAATTTCAGGTTACACTTCCGACCAAAGACCCCTCCACCATCCCCCCCACACAACTCTGACGATCAGTTTCCGATCTCCCTAGACACCCCCTTAACCGTCGAACTGCGACCAGGAGAGCCCTCGATTGAAGAATTCGAACCATTCACTACTGCTGAATTCACCTTAGGTGATCTATACGGAGAGCTGCCCGAGGCTGATAACAGTGGAAGCAGTTTGGATATCAGTGGGGATGATCTATTGACGGATAACTTTACTGGTCTGACTGAGGCTCAGGTGGAGAGCATATTATCTGAGACAGGTAAGAAATTACAAGCACATGGGACTTGTCAACATTATGGTCTCAGGGTGGCGGGCGCAATGGCAGTGCCCCTCAGATCTTTGCGAATTGAAGCTCTGACTAGCACCGCAACTGTCATGGATAGGTCTGTTGCGCTCACCACCACGCACATGACTTGTTCGTACCGTCCCCTGATGTCATTAAAAAAAAATTACACTCTCAGAGAGTTTATACTCCGTCCAACCATTTATTAACTTTTGACATATACGAGCCAAAGAAATGCAATACTTCCTGGACTCTTTTATGTTTTAATTTTTGTGAAGCGACGTTCTCTTTAGCTCCGATATTTATTACAGATTATGTAACGAACATTCTTCAAGTTGTTAAATTTTGGTACCTGTCTAATAAATTACAATGAAATGAAATAGATTATAAATTATTAATTCTTGAGTACACAAATTGTCAAAAGCAACATCACGATCCCAATCCGACAATATCTTCTTTTTTGAACCCTCTCACATTGACGATTAAACCTTCTTCATAAATAAAATCGATTGTTTTAAAAAAAATAGAATCGGAAACGCATTAGGACAAACTAATTGATTAAAATTCGAGCTGTCAAAAGTTAATAAATTGTATTAACACACAATAAATTGTAGAAACAAGATATTTACTTTAGTTGTTTTGTATGGCACATACAGATGCAAAAAGAAAGAGAGAGCAATACAAATGTGAAAGGTGTAAATACACATAAGCACAAACATGTCTTATTGATTGGTAGCTGCATAAATATGCAGCTACCAATCAAGAAGCCAATGTTTGTGTTTACAAAGGCTGCTATGAGTAATTTCTAACACTGTCTACCTCAATTCAAAGGCTTGAGTGTTTGTATGTAATTTCTCTTTCTTTCATGTCCATGCCTTAATATGTACTGTGCTGTACTACCGTGTTTCACAAATAAATTAATAATATTTTAATAGAACAACTTACACGTTGTATGATTACGGAATATGGTAGTTATTATAATTTCTTCAGCGTGTAAAAAGTTCTCACTAATTTCACTGTATTATTGTGCCCCAGAAGTCGCTATATTACCGCAACCAGTGTCGCTAGTAGTAGCCGACATACTCAAGTTTTTATTTATTATTGCTAACATGTACAAAATTGCTATGCTACACTGATCTTAAATAAATGAAACGATGAAAAGATTTGCTGAGGATGTGCCAGAAGTACATAGGACATGAATAAATACAACTTCGCTAGGAGGCTCCTTTCGCGCACCCCCAGTACGGTAGTAATAATAAGTTATGATGATAATTTGCAGATCTGAAGTCTCTGGACGCGGAGCTGAAGGACAAAAAGATCGCCGAAGACATCCTGGACGAGCTGGTCCGCGAGGTGGACGGCAAGGAGCCGGGGCGGTCGGGCCCGGGCCGGGCCGGCGCCAAGGGCCGGCGAAGGCGCCCCGCCGACGCGCTGGGCTGCTCGCGCGTCACGCTCACCGCGGACAAGGTCGGCTTGCTCTTCTTCTATTCAAAATAAAATATCGGCTGTGAACTGGCAATCGGTTCTATCTCAATTTTGACAACTTTGCAGGTGAAGAAAAAAATTGTTTGCGCCATTTATATAGTATCTGGTTTATTAAATGAACATACGTAGTTATTAAATTTTTATTACACATGTATGAATGCAACTATGTATTTTTATTTAATAAACCAGATGCTACATAAATTATTTTTTCTTCATTCTGTACAGTTGTAAAAATTGAGATAGTACCGGTTGCCAGTTCACAGTCACTTGCGCGTAAATAGTATTATTGCATGCTGGCTAACTTGACTATAATACCCCATTTAAAACCCTCGCGCCTTTTTTTCCTCTGATTACAGCCATAGTAGGTAGAGTCCTGTCGAAGGATTTTTTCTTTGTGTTCGATCATTGTATTTAATAATTATAACAAAAGTTTCTGCACAAAAAATAAAACAAATCAATAATAAACGAAAATAATTTGAAATTTTTCTTAACACTGTTTTTTTTTGTATGTTTGTACTGGTGGCCGATGATCTCTCTAAAGCCACTAAAATCGCAGACACTCAACACAATATGAATTACTATGATATGAACACGCAAAATAGGCGCCTTGACGTCGAGTTGCGGACACCAGCCCGTTGCACCAAGTACCAAGTACTATGATATGATAGAGAACCTTAACAACAGTTTGTTTATAATTACAATTTTATTCCCAGGAACCAATTTATTTAGAAAAACCAGAACCAGAGATAAAGATCGAGCGGCCCCCGACACCGGTGAAGAAAGTACAAACGCCGGTGAAACAAGAAGTGCCACTGAGCAAAACGGAGAAGGTGGAACCCAAGCCTGAACCTTCGCCGGTGCCTAATTCCAAAATCATCGTTGAAGAAGTCAATGAGGTGCCACAGGTATGTGTTACAAAAAGATATCAGTGTACAAAGAATACATTTACCTATTTAGGTACGATTCAATTGAAATATTTTAAATAATATACAGAGTAGATATTACTGCCGTCAGAAATTCGGGAAGAATTAACAATTAAAGGAAAAACTTTCAAAACACTGTTCAGTAAAGTAATTCTTAGAAGGAGAAGGTATATTAATACATTTCAATATACTAAGCTATGTGAAACATGCTGTTTTTTAATAATATCACATGAGTGTGTGCACACACGGATCTAAGTCAGTCACTAATTTAAACTCGGTGATAGTTACATGGGGCAATTTTAATGATAATAATTGTAAATGTAAATGACAAAGTAATAATTTGAATAACGTGAATACTGGTAAAATTACAGGTACATGGGACTAGTCAACTTATGTCTCAGGGTGACACGGGCGCACTGCACTGTTATAGACAGGCGTGTAGCTTACCATCAGGCGCACGACTTGTTCGTGCCGTCACTTGTTATTAAAAAAAATCGTCAATTTAGATATACTTTTTTTACATTGTCACTATATAAAATCATACCATAAATTTCGTAATTGTATTTATTAGTACACTGCTGTCCATGGGTCTCTTGTAACTAGACAGTAGACGGATATAATTCACGACTGTTCATTCGACTGAATCTACTTTTCCAGCAAATAAAAATCGAGAAGAAAAAACCTCAAGACACAATCGAAGAAGTCCAGCTGGCTCATGGTGTGCAACTGAAAACGGTTCAGACCAAGCATTCTCCTTTGAAGAAGCACATCATCACCACTGGCGGCCGTCGAACCGGCGACATGACGTCACACGTGGCTGTCAGCCAAGCTGTCAGTGCCAGCCAAGCGGACGGTGTGCCGCCCCAGATATTGACAGTATCTGTCTCTGATAGCTTGAAGGTATGTTAACAGCAGTGGTGACCCAGTAAGAGAGCGGTTGTTTCTCAAATGAGTGTTTGGCGGTTCGAATCCCTGTGGCGCCCTGTACAGTAGTAGTAGTCTATTTGGTTCTAAGTAGATCAGTATAAAGAAAGGTGTTAAACAAATTTAACTTTTAAAGAGTCTATACAACCTCAAGTGGCTTTGTTTGATTCCGCATAACAGTGAAAAATCACTTTGGAAAAAATATATAGTTAAATCATTGACTTACAATTATATGGACGTCGGGTCCGCGCTAAAAAGTGTCCGCACTTGTAAGGCGCTAAAATCGTATACAGAGCGCGACACTCCGCTTTAGTCTTCATTTGTTCGACTGACAGCGCGATACTGCGATGACATTACAATTTAAATTTCGAATAGGTTGACTTGGGACATTTTTTTCGTGGTTTTTGTATTAGACCCGTCGTCCATTTATTTGTAAGTCAATGAGTTAAATTGAAGATGTACACTGATTACTATACGGTGTGAAAACACGATTCTTAAAAATATTCACGATAGAAAAAGAACACAAATTTACCTAAAAATTTGACAAGAAAACAGCGGTTTTCTTGTCAAATTTTGACAAGAAAATAAATTTTTATGTAAAGTACCTATTAAATATACCGATATTTAATAAGTACTTTACATATACCAATGATTTTTTTTATATCAACTGAACTAAATAGAATATGATATACATTATTCAAATGGCTTTAATATCGTTTGTAAAAAAAGAAATTTTGAAATGAAGCCAGTGTCCCTGTCGCTCGACCCAAGCAAAATGAACCGGTTCAACAGGAAAAATTTAAATTCCAGCTGTTGTAGTATAGACTTGTACCCTGTACACTGTAAAACTCATTTGGGCGTGACTTTCTTATTACATTATTAGTGAATGACGTTTTAAGAAGCTTTTAAGCCAAAGTAGACAATCTCAATAATGTATTTGACTTCAAGTTTTTTGAGAAAAACTAAAAAGAAATTCAGAGTTACCCGCTTGAGGGTACAATGTTATAAATAGCTGTGCTCAGTTAAGAAGGGTTATTTATTTATTTTATTTATTTATTCAAGCTACGAACAGTCGGTATAAAACAATTATTATATTAACGAAGATACATAAAGTATATATATACCTAGAGTTCCTTAATTTGAAATGCAGTTGGAATCTTAGACTGTCAATATGGAGCAATTATAGTAAGGCTTTACTTTTAGTTTTAAATTTGAATAACGAATTACCGAAAATATCCACATCCATGTACCTGCTGTTGTATGATCGCCAAAAAAAGCTATTGTCGACGAAACATTTCGGTGACTTCTTAATTGAGAAAAGTGTATTCCTACCTTTCAATTTGCAGGGGGTACCCTGAATTGTATAAGACTCAGTAGAGGTGTCGAATCAAATTTATTCTTTACTATTTCATATAAACTGACAGTATCTGTGTAATTCGCGCAGGTGCGGCTGCAGAACCACCTGCTGTCGTCGCAGGCGGGCGCGTCGGGGGCCACGGTGGTGGGGCTGGTGCAGAGCGTGGCCAACGGGCCCTTCGCGGCGCCGCCCGTCGCCGTCGCCGTGCCCGTCGCGCAGAGGGACGCCACGGGTGAGTCCGCCCAACGCAAAATTTCAAATTATTGTAACTAAAATTATTTACAGTTCATAGCGACATCTCTAGCCAGGGCTGGTAGCTGTAAAGGTGCCCAACTGAGTGACGAAATACTTTTCATAGATTTTTCATAGATGGCGCTGCGGCTAAGAAGTCGTCGAAGAACCAAAAATACAAAGATCCGACAACAAGCACAAAGTGAAATTTGTGAGGTGCGCTGGTTCGTTCCGTGGCTTAGTCTGGCACGGTTTGCTAGAAGACGTCGGTTCGAATCCGGAATTATAACAAACTAGTGGAGTAATTTCACAAAAAGTAGTAATTATTTAAAAAAAGTTATTGTAACTTTTTTATAAAAAAAATCAAAATTTCGTGGAAATACAACATTTGCCAAGTTTTATTGAAATCAGTTACCGGGAAGTTTGCCACTCTTGGAGGTGAAACCTCCTTTCCAACAAAAAAATAATCATTTGCCCGGCAGTGGGAGTGTCGGTGGCGGGCACGTCGTCGCCGCGGCGCGTGTCGGCGCCGCTGGTGCAGCTGGCGCCGGCGCTGGCGCACAAGCCACTGGCGCACCCGCCCGTCGTCGTGGCGCAGTCGCACACCATCCACCACGTCGCGCCCAACAAGCTCAAGGTACGTGCCACTACTTGCGTTGCGAAACTTGCTGTTGCTACGAACAAATGTTATTGGTCATAGTCAATAAGCGCTTTAAATTCTGTTTCTCACTGACCTACATAAGTACCGATAACAATACTGGGAATTTCACGAAGTTCCAAATAAAAAGAGAGTTGAATATAAAAAAGGGAACACCTAGTAACACCGAATATCACAAGCTAATTTTGACAAAACGTATCACAAGCTAATTTTGACAAAACGTATCACAAGCTAATTTTGACAGATTCGAACCCGTAGACCGCGGCTTCGAATCTGGGCTCGCAATTTAGGGTTTCTCGGAATTTATGTGCGAAAGTTAATGTGAAATTTGCTATGAAATTTTTGATGAAGGAAAATACCGTGATAAAGCCTGCACGTCGAAGGAGGTTCACAACCCTATTAAAACGTGTCAAATCCCCAACCCGCATTAGGCCAGTGTGGCGGACTTTGGCCTAAACCATCGCCTGATAGGAGACCTGTGCCCAGCAGTGGGACTTATAAATGGATGATGAAAATACTATGTCATTGCCAATAATTTTGCTGATGTGCTTAATTAGGACTTAGACGTCAAATAAAACTACCCCAACACTAGTTTATCCATTGTAAGTGACAGTTTGGATATTGTTATTAAATTTAATAACACGATTTCTTACAGGTCCTGCACGCCCACCCATTAACGCAAACACAACGAACCCAACTCCTCGCCCAGAACAGAAGCATCACCCAGCTGCCAGCTGTGGTATCTCTGGCCACTTTGGGCGAAGCGAAAACGTCCAACACAGCATTATTAAAGGCTGCACCTGGAGTTACACAGTTCTTCGAAATTAAAGGCGGACAGCTCGGAAAAGGTAATTTTTTTTTCAAAAGATCTGTAACCATGGATAAAACTCAAGAGGATCGGTAATTTCCATATCGCCGGGGATAGTGCAAAGGCGCGCATGTAGCATTGGTAAACGGCGCGTATATTCACGAGATCAAATTTTACATTTTGAGGGTTTAAACGCAGTGGTGGATTTGCAAGGTTGGCCGCCCTAGGCCCCAGGTCATGTAGTTAGTACCAGCCGCCTCTTTCTCAGCACTCATCATATACTGGTAGACTACATAATGAATTTACTTTATTGCCAACTTTTGTCGAAATCGATTCAGAAAACTACAATAGCTGTCAGTGGCCCGCCATAATGTGCGTTAATTTATTTCCGGATTGGTAACAATAGATTCCAGTTAATCATGCTAATTTGGTTGCTACGACGTTTACGCGGCTTTGGTTTGGCCACTAACTTACCAAAATGGCAACTTCATAACGTATGCTAATTACGCGTAATTGCACTATCCCCTACGATATAGAAATTATAACTCGAAAAGAAGTCCGAAACCCGTCTTGTGTTTAGATGGCGTTCGTCGATAACCTGGAAATAGTTTATATTATATAAATGACCATGGATATCATGGATATGGATATGATGAATTTACAGGCGCATGGGACTTGTCAATTAATGTCTCGGGGCATCCAGTCTATAACCAGAAATAAGAGTCAAAATGTCATACAATTTGTTTGAAAACTATTCTGCCAAATCATTATTGTGACAACTGCGCTCCGATTGGCCAGCCCGAATTCGAAACAATTGACAAACACTTCAAATAGTGACCGTCAGGATGGCTGGTCGCCTGTGGCGCCAGACACTGAGTGTATATTCAAGTATTACTACCTATTTGCTACTGTTTGCTACCTTTTCTAAATAATTGCTACCTATGATATATTCTGAGAAATTAAAAAAAAATTGACCAGCCATTCTGATGTCAGGATGGCTGGTTGCCTCTTTGTTCAGCATGAAGGGAGCAGTTTTTCCAGAAGTATGTATTACCAATAATTGCTACCTATTTGCTACTTTCATGAATTAAAGGCATACGCTTCATATCTACATTCATTTAAAAAATGTAACCGAATGAAAATTTTGCGAAAAAGTGCCTGACTAAACTTAAAAAGCAAATGTTTTTAGTGCTTTATTGCCATAATATAAAGGGCAGGCGTTCAACAATTACTTCGAGGTGAACTAGTCTGGTGAGATTGCTAATGTATAAAACCGAAAGGGTAGGTAACCATCATAACGCAATATTAACAAATTTAGTTGTAATTATATGTTTGTTAAAAAAATTATATAGTTTTAATTTTTTAACAAAAGTTTGAACAAAATCTTTATCGTAGTTTGTTACAGTGTACTTACACAGTGCTATTTTATTCGAAGGCCAGTTAATTATAATTTTTGTGTTAGCCTCACATTCTTTGCAAATTAATGGAATTTTAAGGATTATTATTTTATTATTCTTAGAAATAGAATACAGTTTAAATATCCAACTGTGTGCAATGGGATCAACCTCCCAAATCTTTTCGCGCAAAAGATGGGCGCACTAATGTTTAGGCAAGCGATGTTTCATTCTAAATACGATCTCAGGTCCATGATTTAACTTTATACGTTTACTTAACGGTTGCATTCGTTCCCACTGATAGGTATCAATAATAAAATTATAAATTACTGTTTTACTGACTGCTACTTCGTCCTTGTATTCCTTTTTTGATTGATTATCATTAGACAGGATTTTGTTTTGATCTTCATAACGAACAGCAGGATTATCAGGGCCACTGAAGAAAATGTCGAAATTTTTCTTTACAGAAATATATAGTGCCTGTGTGGAAATTTTATGTGATAAACGGTACCAATTTCACTAAACAGTGGATCGTTAGGCGGCGGTAAATCAGATTTACTGGAAAATACTTTTTTTTGCAGTAATGCATTTTTTTGCTCATCGAGTGGCACAACAAACTTCCTCCCTCTTTTCATTGTCGCCAAACACTACCTTAACCAGAAACATAAATATTAAACTCAATATTAGCAATAGCAAAACCTTTGAATCCGTATATATCAGATAAGTTAAACTAAAACAATTTGATCCACTTATGACAAATGACACACATATTGCGTTATGATGGTTACCTACCCTCTTGGTTTTATACATCTGCAACCTCACCAGACTAGTTCGCCTCAAAGTAATTGTTAAACGCCTGCCCTTTATATTATGGCAATAAAGAACTAAAAACTGTTGCTTTTTTAGTTTAGTCAGGCACTTTTTCGTAAAATTTTCAATCGGTTATATTTTTTAAACTAATGTAGATATGAAGCGTGTACCTTTCATTCGTGAAGGTAGCAAATAGGTAGCAATTATTGGTAATATATACTTCTGGAAAATCTGCTCCCTCCACGCTGAACAAAGAGGCGACCAGCCGTCCTGACGTCAGAATGGCTGGTCAAAATTTTTTTTAATTTCTCAGAATATATCATAGGTAGCAATTATGTAGCAAATAGGTAGCATTTCTTGAATATACACTCAGTGCCAGACGCCACAGGCGACAGCCATCCTGACGGTCACCTTCAAATAGACCAGTTTAACTTGCGTTTTGCTATAATGGGCGAAAATTGCAAAATTACATATTTAATTACTGATGAAATGGTGGTTCCTTTTGTTTTGTAATTAAATGTTTTTCCCAAACCACCGACTGGAACAATTACAATAAATACAGTATCTTTTTGGAATATACGGAGACGTACATACAGGTCAGTTGTTGGCGCTGTACTATTTCAGTTTTCTAATTTGTGATTTCAGCGCTGACGAGAGTTATATAAGATATAATGCCCATTTACGCGATGAGTTGCCGCGGATGGATGGCCCTTATTTTATCTCTATTTCTGGTTACATACTCGATTTCTCAGGGTGACTGACGCAGTGGAAGTACCCCTCAATCTTTGCGATTTAAAGTTCTTGAGTGGCACTGCAACTGTTATGGACAGGCGTGTCGTTTTCCGCCAGGCGCACGACGTCCCGTCTCTTGCTATCATAACAAAAATCAATTAAATCCTTGTAATATTATTCAAATATTGAGCCATGAACCTTTTTTCTATGTTATTTATATTATTTATTATATTATTATATTATTTTGTATTAATAATTATTACAAAAGTAGTGGAGTTACTTCACAAAAAAATCAATAATCCATTTGATCAAAAAGCAACAGCAACGTCAGTTGAGGCATCTGTAAAGATACCGGCTGCAGTAAGGTTTTTTCAAAAATTTCTCACTAGATGTCACTAGTGGCGACGAATGCCAAAAGCCAGTGCAAAGATCTATAACAAAAACACATTGAAGAATTTCGACAGCTCGGTATATTGACCTGTGACTCAGTTGGTAAGAACAATGCTACGGTGCAGCATGGTCGAGGGTTCAAGTCTCACCCACCGTGTCGAATACATTTTTCTATATATATATTCTGAACTTTGATAAATTTGCGCATCAATAGAAGGCTTTACTGTTGATGAGACGAAAGATTTGTGTCGCGATCGAAGCAAATAGAATGAAGAAAAAAACAAGCCTGTGGGATTTTTATTTTAAATTTAATGATAAACAAAATACTGTTGTAACTTAATTTTTTAATTTATTTAATTTTTTTTATGATACTAAGTGATGGCACGAACAAGACGCGCCTGACGGTAAACGACACGCCTGTCCATAACAATTGCAGTGGCACTCAGAGCTTTATATTGCAAAGATCTGAGATGTACTGCCTTGGCGCATATCATAACCTGCGACATAAGTTGAAAAGTCCTATGTGCCGGTAATTTCACTAGCACCCCTTACCCATCAAAACCGGAACACAGTAATGTTGTAAGTAACTTCTTTTGAAGGACCACATCTAGTCAACGTCGTAAGACAACCTCAACCCGGGAAACCAACAGTGGCGAGATTAGACTTGAACGACGCTAAGAAACGACAAGTCATCACCACCTTCGACGGTACAGCGCTCAAGGGGAATATACAGGCTATCACGCGGCCGCATAGGGTTAATGTCAACCTGGACGGACGACAGGTATGTTATTTTTTGTAGTTCACCTTCAGGGATATTGTTTTATTGTTGTTTCCATCATTTTGACCATCTGAATCTGGGGAAGTGTTCGAAATAATAATAATATTTATTTAGTGAAAATTGTAGTATATAGTGCTAAAATAATTAACTTAAGTACAATTGGCTAGGGAACGTACTCTTGAAATAGATGAAAATACTACAGTCGATCTAGGAAGTCCTCTATCTCATCATGCTTTTCCTCTTAGTAAAAGCAATGGGTGCCATGTACCAGCGTTTCCGAGGACGATTACCGGACACCCACGTTACGTCACATGTCGCGGTCCATATGTGTAAATAAATAGTGTTAGAGTTTATTGTGTAAGTTAGCCTATAAGGTATGTATTTATGGATCTTTTGTAACTTGAATATAAATAAATAAATAAATTATATATATATAGCTCGTGTGTGTGCGTGCATATATTTGTGTGAGTAACTGTTAGTGACAAATTCAAAACAAACCGATTATACCGCCAAACAAATTTTAAAGTCCTCTACAGCGTATGTGCACAAATAATTATCATATCTGTGACAAAAAATCAAGATGGCGGATTTAAAATAGCGACAAAAGTGTTGCCCACGTACAAGCAGCTTTTGCAGTCGATAAATATTATATTGACTGAATGTTGGACACGCTTAGAAAATAATAACCGAATTTGTGTTTGTCTGAATCATGTCGGCCCATTCGTCCAAATGCTGGGCATTTTCATTTGAATTCTTAATTTTTTTTAAATTCTTACCTTAAATTTAGCAGTATGTATAAAAATACAAATTGGAGATAGACCTTTCTATACCATCCTTATAGTAAGAGATATTACTTTAAAATAAATAAATAGAAATAGGAGATATATACAGGGTTACTGGTTAAGTCGACCTATTCCCGTTAAGGGCGTGTAGTTTACATCATTTCTGACTGATTTGTCTCTGAAACACCCCATCCTAAACCTAACCGTTTTCGAGATATTTTAATTTAATTGATTATTATAAAAAATACCCGATTATCGGCTATTAGCTCAGCTGATTTGAAATTTATGACTCTTATTATTACTATTATTTGATTTTTACATGTAAAATAAGATGCTTTATGACCTCAATAAACAATATTGTATGTAAAATAAATAAATACGTCGTTGTAGACGATCAAAAGTTACAAAAACGACTAAAAAATTCGAAAGTTTATTTTTCTTTCAAGGATATCTAAAAAAAATATTATGGCGCCTATTTTGCAGATGTGCCTAAAAACAACTACATCTTATCAGCTATCCAGAGAGGTATAATAATCTGGGGTTAAATCAAAAGTTTGTTAAAAAAAACTTAGTTTCATAGGCAACAACGGAGGCAGAAAAAAATAAATAAAACAATAAGTGAGTACTAATGACTAAATTTATTGACATTTCTAGTTTACAGGTCTAAATTTCGTGTTCAACATGTCCGCCTCTGTTTTGCACACATCATCGCATTCTTTTGCGAAGTCCACTTTTCACTACACCAGTTGTTAATTCTCTTCTTATTTCGTTCGCCGCATTAATAATTCTCTCTCTCAATATTTCGACAGATGATATCGGGTTTGGCTCACTGTAAACAAGACTCTTCATGTGCCCCCACACATAAAAATCCATGGGAGTTAAATCTGGACTTCTAGCTGGCCAGGGTAAAGGCCCACCTCTTCCAATCCATTTGTTGGGATAATTTGTGTCCAGCCATTGTCTGACACTTGCCCTGTAATGTGCAGGGCAGCCATCATGCTGAAACCACATATCTCTAATTAGATGGAGTGGCACATCATCTAATAGGTCACTTAAGTCTCTTCGCAGGAAATTTTCGTAGTGCTCCCCATTTAAATTGTCGGGGAGAAAGTAAGGCCCGATCAAATTATTAGCAATTATGCCCATCCACACATTCAGGCTAAATCTTCGTTGTGACCCCTTTACCCTCTTCTTATTGGGATTTTTTAATTCTTTCGGAGACCAATAATGAGCGTTGTGGTAATTGGTAATCCCATCTCTATCAAATTTTGACTCATCTGTCCACAAGATTCTTTTAAGGAAAGTCGGGTCTTCGATGTCAGCATTCAGCATAAATCTGCAGAAATCTAATCTTCTCGCTGGATCTCCTTCATCGATAGCGTTTACCGGCGTATAATGGTATGGGTATAGGCCCGCTGTGTGAACGGTAAACCATACTTTCCATTGCGAGAGTCCCAAATCATGGGCAACAATATTAGTGGAAGTGGTTGGATCCAATCGAAATCGTTCCACTATTTCGTTGGTTTGTTCATCGTCGTCATCAATCACACGTGGTCTTCCCACGTCTGTACGTCGTCTTGAAACGGAGCCAGTTTCTCGAAGTCTTCGATAAACTCCGTCGAACACACTAACATCCGGCACTCGACGGTTGGGATAGCGTGTAATGTACTCATTGCGAGCATGTGCAGACACACAGTTGCAGTATCCGTAACAAATTAGCATGTCAGCATATTCCTCATTTGTGTAGGTCGTCATCTTCCACAGTTCCGTATCACAAGCACAAATCAGAGTCCAGTTAACAAGCACAGTCGAGAATCGGAAGAAACAGTCCAGAAACACAGCCAAGTCGAGTAGGAAATAGAGCACAAAATAATAACGCATCTACCATGGACGAATCACATAAGCAGACTAACAATTAGCAAGTTAAAAACCAAACACAGACGTATTGTGTTCCCAAACCAGTTCCGGTACATTATTTTTCTCACTCACACCTGCAAAAATCGTACGATGTCTCGCTCGCACGCACTGCAGCCCCTCAACAATTGTCCTGTAAGGATTAACCAAAAAGAACAATAAAACTGCTACCTGGGGACTCGCAACTAAGTTTTTCTAGGAATTTTTATTAAAAACCCTAGATTGTTGTACCTTGTTGGATAGCTGATAAGATGTAGTTGTTTTTAGGCACATCTGCAAAATAGGCGCCATAATATTTTTTTTAGATATCCTTGAAAGAAAAATAAACTTTCGAATTTTTTAGTCGTTTTTGTAACTTTTGATCGTCTACAACGACGTATTTATTTATTTTACATACAATATTGTTTATTGAGGTCATAAAGCATCTTATTTTACATGTAAAAATCAAATAATAGTAATAATAAGAGTCATAAATTTCAAATCAGCTGAGCTAATAGCCGATAATCGGGTATTTTTTATAATAATCAATTAAATTAAAATATCTCGAAAACGGTTAGGTTTAGGATGGGGTGTTTCAGAGACAAATCAGTCAGAAATGATGTAAACTACACGCCCTTAACGGGAATAGGTCGACTTAACCAGTAACCCTGTATATAACTTTTTAATTTGAATTTAATATAAATAACCCAATTCGCCTGCCATTATTAAAATGTGTCTGACCAAAAATTGATTTCGATACTAATTGACGAACTGTCAAAATAAGAAAGAATACAATAACGCAATCAGTAATCACTAGAACGTCGTAACATTTACAATTCGGACATTTTAGGCAAAAAAGTAACTGCTTTCACAATCTGTCGATAAAATTGTCGACAATAACTACATGACTATTTAAAATTGTACATAAACTGGCATTTTGCTTTGGGGTAATGCCGCCGATATTAATAGAATCTTTGTCCTGCGGAAACGTGCGGTTAAGGCAATTTGCAATCTGTGCCCAGAGTGTCTTTGAGAAATAAGTTTATAGAGATTAACATTCTTACACTAACGTCACAGTATATTTAAATTAATTTTTCATGAAAAATAGTGACAGACATAACATTAATACGAGTAATAAAAATAAACCAAGTATTGGGAAATGAAACTATTTTTCCGTATTTAAATCACGTATATTTGTTTTTTTAATCAAACGGTTCAGGCCCTTTACTGGTCCCATGCTCACGGTTGACTGGTCAACCCAGTCAATGTGAAACAGTCGCGAAAACCTAGAAACTAGCTATTCTTGAGAGTCGTCTTCATAAAATCTCAAATTCATTTATGAGGCAATGTATAACACTTCTATAATAAGATTCCGGTTGATATTCTATATAAAATTTGCCATTCACGAGGTTTAAAACTATAGTGAAACAAAAACTTTATACTGAAGGTTTATTGTACAGCTTCTGCGTACTTGATTGACAAAAATTGGTGGTGTGACCCGTTTAGCTCTTCCAGGTAGTCGCGATCCAAGATGTTTAAATTAAAATATATTGTAATGATAAATGAATTCAAATGTGTATTTACAAAGAGCAAACCCCTAGATATTCTTCTCATAGGACTCTGCCTTACGAATGAGCAGTAGAGTTGAATCAATATGACGATTTCAAGTGTAATTTTCTTAAGTATGAAACAAAGATGATTTTAATTTGACAAGTAACCAACCCCTTACGCAGATCGTCCGCGCGGCGTTGCCGGCGGTGCGCGCGCAGCACGTGCGGCACCAGATCCAGGTGAAGAACCGCACCTTCCAGGTGGCGGCGCCGCTGGCGCGGGCCGACGCGGCACCACTCGCCGTCGCCTCGCCCGCTAAGACCACCTCCATCCCCAGCTCCGTCGTCGCCAACCTGCTGCACAAGAACGTGCAGCTGCCCAAGGGTGAGGCTCGAGTCTTTCGTTCGCTCGATTTCCTATACTATTTAAGTTCATATTTTTGAATTCAGGCTGGTTGCAGCTGTGCGAACGGAATATCCGCCTTGGAGCCGTCCGCATGCGTAGGATCCGCAGTGCTTTTGAATCGAGTATTTAACTTAGTGCGCTCGGGTGACTTGTGAAACGATGTTCTAATGCCACACGTGTTAAACCGTTTCGGTGCTCCTTGCGGACAATCCGTAGATAAACCCGCACTGCTCTGAAATCAGCCTTAGATATTTATACAAACATTGCGTTGAATTGCTATGAATCACGTAATGGTAGAAGACATCAAGTCCATATCGTCGATTGTTTTTTATTTAACATATTTTATTTGACCATAACATTGATTTTAAATGCCTAATTAACAGCATCCTCTTAACGCTCTGTAGTAAAAATTACTGTTTCGCATTTATATCGTATCAAACCAAAATACTGCAAGTCCCAGTACAGTGTTTTATAATTTTATTACAAGAATCTGTAGGCTTTTACGAAGACAAAATAAATTTATTAGTTTTTCAATAGAAATAGCTTATTTTGCAGACTAAAACTATAATGGCTCGATAGAATTTTGTAATATGTAATGTATAAAGTAAATTAAATGTGTATTTTAACGTTATTGACCTCAAAATAAAGAAACTGAAAAATGATTTTTCCGTTTTTCTTAAAATGTTTTTAATATTACAGTGTATTGCTTTAACACGATACACTTAAGGTTCTTTGGCCTGTCTGGTGCCAGTTTCCCAAAAATGCTACTTCTTAAATTTCCTTCGTTTTATTATTGAAGGTGCCATACTACACCCTAACCTGTGAATACCTATATAAATATTCAAAGCCCCTGAATAATAAATATCGGGCGGTGGAATGAGGATCAAAAACCTGTGAATACCATAAGGACGAGATACAAATCTATTGAATTGGTGTTAAAGTAATTGTAACGTTTCCACAGGGAGTCAAAAGATAGCCATTAGCGGCGGTACAGTGCAAACAGTTCAAGCAGTGTCCGGGGTCGGGACCGTGTCGAGCGTAAGCGGTCTGGCCGCGAACGTACAGGCCATCGCCTTCACAACTGCGCAGCTGAAGGCCAGGCAGGCCAGGCTTATTGCGCAGCCCAGGCCGCAGCCTAGAACGTAAGAATGTAATAGTATCTTATGTGGTAGACATAAGTTTATACTTTATCAATTGGTGGTGGTAGTCGATATCCTTGTTTCAATTTGTGTCAGGCGAAAAATCCAAGATAAAACATGTCCACACAAACCCAGTCCACAGCCAGTGGCGAATTTGCCCTAAGGCCCAGTAGGCCCGGGCTTAGGGCGGCCAAGCGTGACGAAAAATTCACTGATGATTACAAGAAATTACTCAAAGTACCTATAATAATATCAAGTAAATAAGTATATGATGAGTGCTGAGAAAGGGGCGGCTGGTACTGACTACAAGGCCTGGGGCCTAGGGCGGCCAAGATTTCAAATCCGCCACTGTCCACAGCCTAGGACGTAAGGATTGGGTTATCACACCCGGTAGCCACAAATACAAGTGTGTTATTTGCATTTAGTGTCAATGCATTTCTGGTCATTTTTTTAACTCATCTAACGTAATCTGTTCACAAAAGTACGTGCATTCCTCCATAAATATTACACTCGGCAGTAAAATGATAGAACTTGAAAAATAATGAGTATGTATAAGTTTTAATTTCAATGTCTCAAGAATCGCAGGTGTTAATATCATTTTAGACCTTTCAATACTCAATTCTATCTACTCAATACTAAATTCTCAACTTTACAGGTGAAGATTTTATCTTGACCTGTAAAGTTGAGAATTTTGGTTTACGATGGTTTTACATAGGAGGGATCGGTTTAGGGTCGTACTCATGATTTAGTGTCGTTATTAGAGATATCGGGGGTGTTACCCCCAGGCGAATGCTAAAAAGGCTAGGTTGATGGCACAACCCATTTACTAAAGTTAGTTGGGTGAATTCGAGAGCATTATTTGATGGTAACTGCTATTTGAGTCCTTAGATGTTACAGCTCATTTGCCATAAGCCTTAACCGTAACATATAAGGTGTAAATGTTTGCTAACAGAGAAATCGTGGAGGCGTCGACTGCGCCGGCTACCTCGACCTCTTCAGAGACGCCCATGGAGGAGGGCGATGAGGCCGCGACCAACGGCGCCGTCCGCCGCCGCCCTAATGACACGCTGCCCATGGAGGTTACGTGACAAACGACCTCTGTCCTCGCCTCTGCCGCCAGCGGTAAGTCAGAGGTCACCTTCACCTCTAAAGTCAAAATCACCTCTGACAAATGCGCCTCCACTGTCAAAGGCGCCTCTTCTGCCAAAAGCGTCAAACTCGCCGACGTCAAAAAACGTCAATGCGATGTGGACATCGTCAAGGAACGTTCCGAACCGTCTATTGTCAAAAAACGAGATGCCAATGCGAAAGTAAGCTTCGAGATCTTAAAACGCGATTCGATGGCGTCCATGTTAGACAAGAAACGTATATCGAGCATAAAACCTGTATGCACGGTGACGTCGTCGGATATTGTCAATCCTGTTGTTATAAATGAGGCAACTACGTCAGAAGTTGTCAAGAAACGTCAATTTGGTCCAAAAACAACATCAGATATCATCAACAAACGCGAAGTAAAACCTGCTGAAAAAACAAAATTTAGCGGCATTAATAAGCATAAGGTTAAAAAAGCAGTAATGCTATCAGCTGTGGAAGTGAACGCACTGAAACTAAGAGATATAAGGGCAAGACCTGGTGATACAAATATAACTAGAAACTTACTTTCAAAACCCAAAGTGAGAAAAGTTGGCGGTTTTACAATTTTTAAGAAAACAGATGTCATTAAAGCTGTTAAAAGTGATTCGCCAAAACCATCTGCGAATAAAACAGAAAGAACAACAAGAGATATATTAAAAATTGCCTGTGAAGCCTTGGACTTTCCAAAAATCCCTGACAACGAAGTTAAAAGCAAACCGAAAAAAGCAAAGACTTCAAAAGTGACACAAATGAGTAACATTCCCATTACTTCTACGTCTGGTTATTACAAAAGAAATTCGTGTGATCCATCGGGCTCTGCAACATCAGGGCAGTTCGTGAATAGTCAACAAGTGACAGAATTTACAGTGACATCAGGTAATTCGGCAAATGCGCTTAACGCAGACGACGTCAATATACTGAATATTGCTGCAGGGATTTCAGAGATAGACGCAGATACGATTCTACCAAACAATGATATTGGTAAAACCGAAGATGTACCCACCGATATAGACTTACAGGGGAACCTTATTGTTCTTAAACCGACCGATTTAGAAAGCACGATCGACGATCAAACGCTGCCTATTCTAGTTTTCTAGCCCAGGTCTCCTTAACTCGATCGAGTTTTATCAACGAAGCCGTGTTTCCCGTGAAAAAAAGACTATTTAACTTTTTAAGTTTCCCAAAAAACGTTAATGCTAGTGTATGAAAAATATATAAATAGTTTTTTTGTATAAAATTGTGATTGTTAATTAAAAAATGTAAATGAAAATTGTGTATTTTTAGTGTTTAACTCTCGCTTTGTTTTTAAGTTGACGCCATTTTGCGTATATGTTGTACAAAATGGCGGATTGTGGCGGGAAACACCGCAGCGTTAGATAAATCGACGATTCTTGTGACACATGTGTAATCTTTTTTAGTTTCGATTTTTAATTTATCACTGATTCGGGCCTTCTACATAAAATACTATTATTAAGATCTGAATACAAAGCGAGTAGTAAAAGCGCGCTGCGTTCTCCAATAGAAAACGTGCAATAACTTTCTATGTTGTTCTAGAACCTATATTCGGCACTAGATGGCGCCACTTACTAGAATTGATATTATGTCATTTAAGTCCTGACAAATCAATATTGAGTTCTTGCCATGTTGTGCGTTTCTCTAATGACAACAGCAACAGTGGTATCAAAAGTCAATATCTGTACCACCATTTCAGGATCGAATAGTAACATGTCAGGCTTTTGTTGCTATATCAATTTGTTCTAAAATTCTTTTAATGTAAATCTGATCGGAGAGACAGCCAAGTTTTGACACTTTCTGTAGAACGCTACGATACCAATAGAATGCGCTTGCCTAGGTGTCAATGCGGTCAAACCGCTTATATAGGTTAAGATGATTTAAAAAATAAAATTACAACCAACGTCCACAGATTTATTTAATTTACCAAAGTATATAACTAACATTACTTAAAAAGCAAAAACAATGAGCACGGACAAAATAACGTTTATAAATCTGTCATTGGCTGTCAACATCTAGTTAATAACCAGACGTAGAGACAAAATGTCATTCATGTCATGTCATTCGAAACAAATGACTAGTGTCGTCAATTGTTTCACTTCAAATCGACCAGTTTAACTTGAGCTTTGCTATAATGGTCGAAAAGCAAAATTACATATTTCATATTTAAGTACCTATGAAATGTTATTCCGTTTCTTTTGTAATCAGATGTTTTGCTGTTTTTCCCAAATCACCGAATGGAACAGCCCCCATTGTTAGAGATATTATCTTTATTACAAGAAATACGGAATATTTTTGGAATATACGGAGACGTACACACAGGTCAGTTGTTGGCGCTGTATTATTTCAGTTTTCTAGTTTGTAATTGCAGCGCAAACGAGAGTTGATATTTAAAAGTGATGTAAGGCCCATTTACCTGATGAGTTGCCATGGCTGAATGGTCCTTATTTCGTCTCTATTTTTGGTTATATACTCGATGGCTGTCAAACTTGTTAACAACATATCTGTAGTAAAAGTAAGATCGCAATAGATGAAAGGATTTGATCCACAGACATAGCCCATTTGTCGAACTTGGTAACGTACACTACATCACACACATTTACAGTCCTAAAACTGATAATTTTGTGCACTTATGTGAGGGTTTGTGAGAGTCAGACACCCGCAAATGCTCATTTGCACACAACGTCCAATTCGTATCACTTCCGAATCCGAGAAATGACGGTCCGAAATGTCACACAGATAATTTTAAATCGAATCAGACTTAGTGCACAAGCGACATCGGAAGTGGGTCCGAGTTTTCCAGATTTGTATAGTCTCGTATTATTTTCTTTCTTTTCTCGGCAGACCCGCTCAGTACACCGTAGACGTGATATTTAGTCCGCCATGGACCAGTCATCTAACCATATAATGTGATTATTTTCGATATCCATTCCTTAACTTTAAAAATTAAACCATAACTGTGAATCCGATTTCAAGTTCCATAATTACAATAACTTTTTATTCCAAATTCATTAGCAGAGTTCAGCATTCTACTAGCGCCACGCAGCCGGACTATCTTTGAAATTCCAATAAAACTCAATACTTTTGGACTCCAATTTCTGCCCGCGACAATCTATAAACTATCTATAAACTAAATTTTATCTGCGTCTGTGTAGCCGAATCGGCGTGATCGTGTAACAAACATCTATCCAAAATCATTACCAATACAGCCATTGTCCATCGTACATAGGCCTTTTCCATAGAGTGTGGTTTCGGGCCCACGATATCTAATTTTGACCTATCGTCAGCTGTCATCCATCCAATGTCCAGAGGCATCTAGACGGGTAACATTTTTCATTTTACTACAATTTTAGGGGCTGTTTGCACAGCTGGTATATTCTTCAATATTGAAAATGGATTCTCAAGTAACAATTGTACATATTGATGTGCGTACGTAAAATGTATATGCATTGGTATTTTGGCTTGCCTACGTACCACCACAGGTCTTCGGCCTGGCGGTCGAACACAGACTGAATCCCTCTCAGTGTTATGTGACGTGTGCGCTCGAGATAAATCAACACTATAAATCCTCTAATCTATAACCACATACACTACAATTATATACATTAGACAATTATCTAACTTACATGAATAAATTCAAGGTGCACTTGGACGTCATAACCCCAAACAAGTAATCGTTAAAAGTTTTATTGTATTGGTTTGAAAGTCAAAGAATTTTTTAAGAAATTTCCATATGTGAAATAAATTTACACTTGAAAACGTCACTTTTAAGCTACTGCTCGTTCACTATGCCCACTTCCCTGAGAAGAACGAGCAAGAAACTCTAGGGATTGTTCTTTTCAAATAAATTTAAATGCTATGGAGTACACTTTGAATCAAATTTGTGTGGAATCTAGTGCCATGTCGTCTTTCCATATATCTTTATCTAACCCGTAGTCTTCAGTTTTGTAATATTTTGTAGTGTTTAAACTTAGGAAGTGATAATATGCTCCGGAATATTATTGTAAAAACGTATACAGTTTCCCATAAAAGAGTCGTTTCCCTTGATTAAACGAAAACGTGATACCACGAGCTCTAAGGTTAATATTATTATGTCTTCTTTCTTACTGAAACTATGTATATTTTTACGGGCATATTAAATATTTGATGTACTATGATGCCACAGTCATGATACAAAGTAATAGTGAAAATAGGAAACGTTTCTAAGCACACACGATAAAAGAGTTCAACCTTGCATTGCGGATGTTCTCTGTACTATTGCAGGGAGCCAACACTATATCGAAAGTCTTGCCTGTGTACCAAATCCTTTAATTTATTGCGTCCTTAAAACTCTGCCCCGAAATCAGTGAATTTAGTATAAACGCGATTTTTAAAGTTATGATTAAGTGGCTGTGAATTAGACAAATTAAAAGCCTTCTACGCAGTTGCCAGCTTTCTTCAATAAATACATTTAATAATGTGAATCCGAATATATAACGTATTCAAACTTCAGTGTGCTTTACTAAATATAAAGGTAACACATTGAAGGCATATTGTCTTTTTACTACCACATACTAAAATAATAATCACAAAACAAAACTAAGAATAACTTTTCTTTTAAATTACTATATTGTAGGTATAATATGCTGTAGACCATAGTTTAACAAAGTGGTCTCTACCGCGTCGCAGTGGGAGCTGAAGAGTCCTAGGGGGCGGAAGCAAATGGGGGGCGTTGATGCTGTCCAGGGGGTGCTATCGCATTTTAAAAAAAGGATGAATTATCTATATAAATTACACTACAAATATATTTTTTTTTCCTTCTGATTTTTTGTGTTAAGTTAATATAAAAAAATAAGTGTTTTCAATAATGTTTTGTGTTGGTGGGCGTTGCAGTTTTTTGTCTTGCCAGCTATAGATTTTCGAATTTTTTTCGGCTTTACAAGTTCTGTGGTCACACCCACCTGAGATGGTAAAGTCATTGACTTATGTTTATTATTAAAACAAACCATTTTTGTAACTGTAGTTTAAAATATTTGCATTAATATTAGACAAGTGGTTGATGACTAATACCATCTCAGTCAGCCGATGGGATCTGAGTTCGAAAAGTTGGCTTGTTTGAAAAAACAAATATACGCGATTTAGAACCGAGGAAAATGGTGTCATTTCCAATGCATAGCAATCGCGAAAATATTAAGAACTCAGAAAAGGTGAAAATTAAAAAATATTATTTAATGCAAGTTAAAAATCTTCAATATTGGAAAAGCAATGAGTAACGATAAAATTATGCAAGCTCATTTTAAATTATTTATAATTAAACCCTATAAAGCTTCTAGTAATTTATGAAATAATGTAAGGGATATCCGGATTATTCTGAGTACCAGTAATGGTATTTGGGACTCGGGCTGGCAACATGCAGTGAAGGTGTATTTTAGCGAATGCTTTTTTCTAGTTATTATTTTCACCGATATATTTGAAGCAAAACGATTCGTCGACGATCTATGGTGTAATATTTAAAAATTTAACCTATTACAGTGGATTGTAAGTTATTTTAATAAAACGAAATATATAATTTCAGACTACAATACAATTTTATAACGAGACATCTATTGTCATAAAGGTTTTGGTAGTAGATATTTCAAAGCAACTTGACGCTTTTATTTCGCTCCAATTACTGGACACAAGTCTCCTCTAAAAAATTACAATAACTTGCAATTCACTCGTCTAAAAATGTAACATAACAGATTATGTGTATTATATAGCTTTACGTGTAAAATAATTAACTTAATTGTTAGGCAAGCACATATCGAGCAAAGAAAACGCGACTGAATTTACGTGCTCGAAATATCTTATGATTGCGAGTAATTAAAATGCAGCGCGTTTTGTTCTACGTTGCTTGTGTTGTATTTTAACGTATAATCGAGCGATATTACGTCAGTGTAATTTTAGCCGCGTTTTTTCAGCAAGATTTGTACCTTGTCTTCACGCTACTGGCCGGCCCAGTGAAGTGCTACAGGTTTTAATTTTAAGTAGTCTCCCAGAAATAAAGTCCGATGTGTAACATAGATACCCTAAATAAAATGTCTGTGAATTTAAAGAATAATAAGTCTTTATAAAGGCAGTAATGTTTTAATTAAATATTACCAGATTATGGTCTAATTGTTCATGTGGATAACGGCGTCCCGGATAATGGTGGCCAGATTATTGTGGCCAGATAGTGGTGTCCTGAATAATGATGGCTCGGATAGTGTTGTCCCGGGTAACGGCCGGTAATTTTTCTTGATAAATGTACAGTTTGCAAATAAAGTTTTATAATGTGGCACTGTACTTTCATACCAAATAATAAGTTTTTTTATCTCTCAATCTTACACATTATTCGGACACCTGTATATGTCCTACATTGAAAAAGTAGGTTGTACTAAATGTATTATGAAAAAATTTCATATTGTCAAAAAAATTGTTGGCGAATTAAAAAAAAATTGAAATTGACAGTTTATATACCTCTTGAAGTGATGTATATGAATAAAAAAAGGATTATACCTCTCGCTGTTGTTGAAGGCACCCCTATATAAACTTAAATACAGGGTGAAATTTTAATTGTGCAAAATCTTTTACGCGTATATTAATTTCCTTAAATTAATTCGAGAGTTGAAAACTTTAGTTGCATTTAAGATTTTATACAATTTATTTTCGCCTCAAATAAGGTTATATGTCGAGTTTCGGAACGAGCTGAAGTGACTGTAAATGTGCAGCCAGCATTTAAACGATAAAAGAATTCGCAACATTTGTTGAAAAATCAACATTGTCTTGTTGAGTTTAAGGTGCGAATTTTCATATATTTTGAAACGTAAATCAATAGTGCACAAATTTACAGATCCTTGCTCAGATCATGATGATGCAGACCGTTCCTACATGTACGGTGAGCAACAGCTAGATGTACAAAAATGCGCTATTGAAAACGTAACTCTCTGTATTTCATACAAGGTATAAATTTGAAATGTCAAAAGTTACAGTTAGATACAGTGTTGAAATACCTATTTCCTGGAATATAGCTTTAGCTCATTCCATAACTATACGGGGTGTTTATAAAAAAGGCAGTCTCGGCTAATACAAAATTAAAATACCTCACTTGACGCTGTTCGCGATATGATGCGTGTCCGTAAAATGTACAAGCTCATCTTTTGTTAGATTAATTACATTATCAAGGTATAACCAGAATAAGTTGACATGCGTTGGCGTGCAAAATGAATACGCACTTAACGAGCTTAGCTATTCGGAAGTCATAGGTCTAACCATCTAACTTCAAACCCATAGCATTCCATAGCCATTCTTCAGTATTTGAAACACAGAGAATGGGTATGATTACGATGTATCCATCATACTTTTAGGCTTATTTAAAAACATCCATGAAATAAAGACCTTTTAACGACTACGTTTTGCGCCGGGGGTTTGCGAGGACCCTGGTTCGATTTCTGGTGGGACCAATTTGGGAAATGAACGTTTCTAAATTGGACCTAGCCTGGGTAAATTCGTTTGCTCTGGTACTCATTGTAGCCAGGTATTTTTAAGTTGGTCATCTATATTGATTTTGTTACTAAATAAATCTAAGGTGAGCTCGTACACTTCACACTACCGCGCTCATAAGCGTTCAGTCTAAAAGGTGGTAAATACATTACCCACACTCTGTGTAGTAGGGTAATAATGTTATATGTAAATGAAATTAGATAACATTTGTGTACGACATCCGTCATTAACATTTAAATAACATCTTAAAGGTTAATAAGCAAAATAGATACTTATTAGATTGACCAGTTAGTGGAGATCGCCGGTGTGGTGGAGAGGGTACATATATTTTCTATTTTGATAACAGAGACTTGCAATAGGCAGTATTATTGTAAAGCAGCAATCTCTTTCAAGTATCTACGTGTCTTGAGAACATTAAGTAAACAATTATTCATTGTATTTTTAGCGATTACTTACCATAAAGTTATAAGCTTAGAGAATCAATACACTAAGGCTTAACTCCCCGTTTTTCCCCTATATCATATTCATTTCTATTTTCTCATTATTAGGGTACAAATTTATGTTATGCAAATATGGAGTCGCGCGTTATTTGGGCGCAGTGAGGCGTCAGACGCCGACCACTCTGTGATCCGGGCGCACTAATACAAACACAAATGCGCGTCGCCAGGCGTTGTAGTTGGAAAACAGGACACGACGCAAATGCTTGCGACTAAATGGTAGAAAGGTTAAAAATTATTTATAAATGTTTTTAGTTAAAATGGATTACATAGCATTACATACATTTATGTCAGCATTGACTTTATTCCAAATAGTATTTGAGCATGTCTTTTTCAATAATATTTAAAAGGTCTCCAAATTATAAATTATTTTAACCTAAAATTCTCCTCAATAGACTTTGATCATTCTTTTCTTGGACTCTTCAAGTGTGATAACGCCCCTATTCTCGTAACATTAAGTTTATTAAATATCACCATGTTTTACTGTCATGGTATATATTTTTTTGTGAAATTACTCCACTAGTTTGTTATACAAATACAATATTAGAACTGAATTCGAATTCAGGAGGTGTACTCCCATTCCCCGTTCGAGTCCCCGGTCGAGTGTTACTTATTTCTCAATAATTGCTCCGGGGGGATAACAGCCGGATCTAAGGAATTTTTGTCAGCGTTTCGATCATTGTATTAATAACCCTATCCTCTTTATCTTTAATATATTAGTATTCTCAAATGTTCTTGGTCTAATTTTAAAACACCAGAAACATTAAAACAAGCGAAAATGTATATAATACAAAATTAAATACCATCAAATCTTGACCCCTCTTACCATACGCGTAGTCTCCACTAACTAGCCAAAGATTTACAAATGTACTTGTCGTTAGACAGCTTTCTCTAGAAGGCGTAGTAAGTTTTAAAATGGTTCTTGCCTCTTGTAATCAAGCATGCGAGATTTGTATTAAGAGACGTCGGGTGTAGATACGGTACGGGTTCTAGCAATTGATTTTTTTTATTGAGATTTCTTGAAAGTCGAAGTCAAATAATCATTTATTCCATATGGGTAAAATAAAAGTACACTTAAAAACGTCATTTTTTAAGCTACTGCTCGTTCACTGTGCTGACTTCGTTGAGAAGGACGAGCAAGAAACTCTAGGGATTGCTGTTTTCAAATAAAATTAAATTTGATACACTTTGAATCAAATTTGTGTGGACTCTGAAAGTCATGTCGTCTTGAGATACATCTTTGTCTGACATGTAGTTTTCAATTTGTAATAGGACTTCAATTAATTTTTTTTTAATGTAGGTTTTAAATCTTAGGAATCTTATTGTAATAACCTATACAGATTCCCATAAAAGAATCTGGACATCTTCTGTAGTTATTTCATTTTCATTCAACATCATAGGTCCGTACTTAATACTCCTGCGCAGCAAATGATATTCGATCGATTGTGAAACTCGCTCATGGTGTACATTGGAGTGTACATGCCTCATCGGCACCTAACGTCTCTTACGTATAAATGGCGCTTTACGGAACAGTGAAAACTTAACCGGAATAAGAAACTACCATTAACACGATCAAACATAACGTAAAAAATATTGTTAAACTATGACATTGAAGTGAGATATTACATTTAAATTTTAATCTGAGAATATTACAGTTATTAACCTGCGCTCTTTTGAGGCCCTGTGGATTTTGCCTGTAGTAAATTCGTTTTGCAAACTGAGTTTTAGTATTTACTAATAAAGCAAAATTATTTTACAATGTAGAGTAGACGTTATGTTGCCATTGATTGGTGTTCATTTGACCATTATTCGGCGTCAGTTTGCACATTAACTTGGCACTTGTTTAGTCCTTATATAGCCTCAGTACTACATATAATATTAAAATAAAAAATAATTGGTATATAGTTTATGTAGGATTTAGAGAGTGTCCATGTAGTGTAGCAGAAGTACATTCAAACACATCGAGTGTAACATAGTGCATTTTAAGTATTATTAATTTTTGCACTAACGTGTTATGGTAGGTGTGCTAGGTGGCGATTCTGAAGTATATGATTCTAAAACTAATATGACTAAAATATTGGCATCAGCTTGCTTTCTTACACTAAATATTACCAGAATTCAGCGCCGCTCTCAGAATAACATAAAGTTTTAATGGGACGAAATGTACACTTATAAAACGGAACATCATTTCATTCAATATTTTTAGTATACGTATGGTACTAAAACCTAAAACACAGTTCTGTAATGTATAGCTCGATTTCTAAGCATGTCAAATATGTTAGTTCCAGAATTATACGCTAATAATCACTACCAATGGCTGTACTATAGATAGGTGATATAAATAATAAAATAAAAAATTCTGTATTATTATATTTTTATATATACTTGTATGAAGACAGTTTTTGTAGTTTTATGTTAATTCTGAAAGTTCTCGAGCAAACAGTCATGTTTGAAAATGAATGTGACTCTATTGTTTACTGTGAAAACTATTATTTGAAGTACGTTGGGGACAACAAAAGATGATAAAGTTACTTTGAAGCCGAAAACTACTCAATTTACAAAGGTTGGTTGAAAATTGTCTTCATACAAAATAATCTTCAAAGTTAAAGCGTAGTTTCTTTTTCGGTATTAAATTGTCTATTCTGGTAGCACAATTTTTTAAACTAAATTGACAATTGAAATGAAGTGATCCTTTTTGATTTAAGGCGCCTTGAAATTGTAGCTGCAGCAGCGCCAACTCTAATTTTCATACAATATTTAAAAGCGTAGCTGCAACGCCAAACTCGCACCACTTTTGCAGATTAAACATAATATGAAAAGTGG
This sequence comes from Hyposmocoma kahamanoa, assembly GCF_003589595.1. NCBI lineage: Eukaryota > Metazoa > Arthropoda > Insecta > Lepidoptera > Cosmopterigidae > Hyposmocoma > Hyposmocoma kahamanoa. The sequence continues at coordinate 501,539 of NW_020653739.1, read as the reverse complement.
TAGTGGCGCGGCTCAGCCGCACCAATGACTCGGCACTGCCACCGTCTAATTTGAAGGCGCCCTAATACCTTAATGCTGTGGGGAAAGGACGATAATCACCTGTCAAATTAGTTTTACAAAATGTGACGGAATAGGCTCCCTATTATAAACTTCAAACTATTAAAAATCGCCCGTTCCACTCAACACTTAAGTATCCAAAAAAAAAAAATTGTTAAAAATATTGTGATTATGTAATTTAAATCTAAACTAAACACATTGGGGTTAAAGTATAGCTATGCGAATATTAATGTTGATCTATTTGTGCAAACATCTGAAATTGAACTGATAGTCTGGTACTTTGGTGATAACTATGATAATGTCAAACACTGAGAAATCAGCAGATCTTCGACTATTAAATTTAGTTTTGGATATTTGTGCAACAGAATCGGCTCCATTAAAAGTCGTATTTATGCCGTGTCAACGTTAAAAAAACAGCGTGCGATTTTTTATGTCAGTTCATTAAAAAAATGGTCTGATAAAAAAAATGTCTCGCGACCAAAAAAATGATATGTAACGGTTTTAACTATGTCTATGTAATATTGTTAGTAAGTATCATATACTGTACAAAAAGGCTGCAAATTCGGGAAAAAATGTAAAAAAAAAATTAGCCCCATTTTTCTGGGGTTGTTATCATACGCTTAGTAAAAAAAGTATAGGATGAATGTGTACCTCATAAGTTTCCGATTTCTAGTTTAGGCGGCGGCAAACGCTTTGAACGCTCCGCGAAAACGCGATGTATTTTATTTCCTTAGCCCTTCGAAGCTAATAATGCAAGCGTTTGTGCTTTTATTTCGTGTAAATATTACTTTTTTAACTTTAGTTTTTTTTTGGGGACGCCACGGCGACCGAGTACTCAGGGGTGCGTTCAAAACGTTAGCTGGTATCAAAATAAAATAAAAAATCGCTGTATAAATTGTTTGTAAAAATAGTCATGGTCAGAATTTCAGTGTAGTTTTGTTGATTATTTTTTTTCAACCGGAAATTGCTGAATAAAGCGACAATTCTGTTTCACTTGTTTGTTTGATTTATCATGTCACCATGTAGAAGTTACCACCCCGTAGAGAAGACTGCTCGGCAGTATAGTATAGTACAAGTTTTGGTATTGGTTAAAAAACCTATTGCTGAAATGGGATTACATTACACCAACAAAGGCAAAAATATAGCGCTATACGCAATCGGACAATCAGGAAAAAATAAATAAAATGGAGGGAGTTAGAAAGACTTATTGTATAATAAAAAAGATGTTTCAATAAATGTTTTTGTAAAATGAATTGTATTTTTAACCGACTTAAAAAAAGGAGGTCCTCATTAGACTGTTTTTTTGTGTGTATGTTCCGCGGTAACTGTTTAATATATTTATTTATTACAATCTTATCAGTTCAAAATTATATTAGTCACCACGAACACGAAATCTTGAGTGCTCTCACAATGAACGCTGGCCTTCCTTAGATATACATTTTTCATTATGTGTACGATTTTTCTACGTAAATGTACCTTTCAATGAAAATAATTGAATATCCAATTATATTCTAAAAAAAGGAGCGACTAATTCTAAACTTTCGTTACTAGAACCTACTAATTCACGACTTTTTCCCGGTGCAATCAGATCTAAGGTAGGGCTGTGGTCCTCGAGATTCAAAAACGGTGCCGTCTTAATAAGCTTATTCCAGGGTGGACAGTAAAACACCTTAATAACTTCAAAACGGCGCGCGTAACAACTAAGTCTAGTTTTTTTACGATGGATGGGCCAAACGAGATATACAAATAAAACTGTTCATTATTTACTACATATTTTGTACTATTTAGTACCTTTATTGAGATATTTTCTACCTTGGCGCTAATGGAAAGTCAGGTTGGCTGACCACTTCACGTTTTTCATGGTTCTACCAGTATAAAACTTACTTTTTCTATTTACTACCTAATTTCTATTTAAACATACCTTTTTTTCACTATTTTAGGAAGCTTCTATAGTCTATTCTAGGAAGCTTATATCTATTTTAGGAAGCTTCTAAGCTTGTATTGAAGTATTTCTATATAGAAATACTATATTGTCTCGAGTCTGGGTGTTTCCGATTTCCATAACACAAGTGCTATATATTCATCTATGCAAGTGCTTTAGCTACTTACTTTGAGATCAGAACAACGTATGTGATTTTATATTTATTTATAATTTATTTTAGCCATAGCCAGAATATTTCTTACTGGGTATTTTGAAAAAAAAAAACGACGTGTGTAGAAGTAAGCTTTCATACTTTATTTACAGGTTGTACTAACTTATCATCTATTAGATCTGTTTACCACTTAGTCTTCCTGCAGCAAAACTTTTCTTTATGAGTCACTTTTCACAATATAATTAATGTGGTCCAGGTGTCACTTTAAGCCGTCACTAAAATCAGTAGTGTCACTGTAACTCGTCACTAAAAACACTTAAGTAGTCCTGTCATCCATACTGGACTTCGGGCACGGGGTCTGATGCGAGCACGTCTTCGGAATGCTCTCCCGCTAATGTCATTTGAGAGTCCATGCTAGAGTTGGAGTCTGAATCACTGCCGGAGCCGTCTTTCTGTAAATAAAATATAATATTTTCTTTAGCAGGTAAATATTTATAACTTTACCAAATTATTTGTGTCACATTGCATGCAATTTAAACCATTACAGTCCTGCATACAGGGTTCAATTCAAGATATACACGGGTATGCGACACGGAGGGAAAGTAGTTTAAATATTGTAGTCTGTCTTTTTTGAAGACATATTTGAGCTTGCTGTTTTCATAAAATTTTAAATAGTCATGTAGTTGTTGGTCGACAGTTTTATCGAAAGATTGCGAAAATTTTGCCAAAGATGACTGAATTGTGAATGTTACGACGTTCTATTGACTAATTGCGTTAATGCCTTCTTCATTCTTATTTTGACAGTTGGCTAATAGCATCAAAATCAGTTTTTATTCATATACATTTTAACAAGAACAGGCAGATTTGATTGTCTATATTGAATTAAAATGAACAACTTTAAAATATGTCTCCTTGTTGTATTTTTAATACACGTAGTTCTAAATGCAATGTGTGTTTGTATGAACTTACAAAAATTGACAATTCAAATGAAACAAATTTGCCTATTTATTGCATAAGCGTAACCAACATTCAGTCGATAGTCGATATAATATTTATCGACTACAATCACTAGCTGCTTGCAAGCGGGCAACACTTTGGTGCAATTTACTGTCATTTTACTCCATCTTCAAAAAAGACAACAATATAAGATATTTTGCTTCAATGCTTTGTGTTGGTCACCTCGACACCTGGTAAGTAGCACTACGACACGGTGTATTAGGTCCCATCAAGTAATTCGTGGTAAATTCGCTAGGTGGCGCTACAAATATCGATACTTTTATATTGGGCACGACCGGAGGGCGCCCTGACAAAGTATATAAGGCGATCTAACGCTACTAACAGATTAACTACGTTTGCAGTCAATTACTGAAGAATTATTATTTGCACCGAATGCGATGAATGTTATCTCTTGGAACGGCTTATCATATATATTACAATAGAGCAACGGCTGTGGAGTAGAATTCCTTGCCTGCAGACTTGTTTCCTGAATGTTATAACTTGGGCATTTTCGAGGCGAGAGTGGATAATCATTATTAGGTGTGGGTGCTCCATCGTTGACATCGTCACTTTCCATCAGGTGAGGTGGAGGTTAAATGCGCACTTACATTAAAAACCAGAGCAATCAAACCATTAAACACTTCTTTTACTCAAAGTGTACATGGACTTAATGATCTTGGTCCATCGTTTTTCTGAATTCTAGTTTTGAATTACTTCTTTACTCATCGGGTCGTTTTTTTAAACTTCGTAAAATACTGACTTCAGACGCTTTTCTTACTAATTCAACAAAGGTAGCATAAAAATTGTCAAGGTTAGAAATTAGTGCCAATGGGTAAAAGTGTTTAATCAGTCCATTTTAAACGAAATTTTAACAAAACGGTTTGGTTGAATTTTAAAGCTATCACTCAATAAATCGAAAAGAAAAAGGACGAAATTTGAAAGATTTAAAATTAAAATTTCGGAAATTTTACGCCACAACCGCAAAAATGACAGTACAAAATTTGTAGTCGTTCTTTTTTTTTTGCTTTTTGTCAGTTTTGTCTTATTTTATGTCGTTTTTTTATTTTATGGTATTTTTCATTTTGTTTATTAATTCTTTTTATTTTGTTTTGCTTGTCTGTGTTATAATACACATATACACATATAGAGGCGTTGCAATAAATATCTAGTCTATTCTAAATCGGCTATGGTCGGGTTAGCAACTTGTTTCTTTACGTTTTGTTTAAAATGGATTGAAACGAAGTATAGTTGTTTGCACAATACAGATGGCACGTGCGTACACTAAAGATGAATCGATAAGACGAATTGGAGCAATAATATTTCGCCAACTGTAACAACGTTTGTAGTATACATATGAGCATCCTGTTCAGTAGAAGGGCGGGCCATTGTAGTAAGCGTGAACGCTGGTTCCGTTATCTTATTTAAATCTGTTAAGGCGTTTTCGATAAAGCGCTCGAACATTGGAGCGTTTTCGAATTTCAATAAACAATATGCAAGTGGTATTTTATTCAGTATGTAAGATTTCGCCAGTGAAAGACGTTGCGTGTGGTTATAAATATGGAATGGCAACATTTGACAAGTATTTAGAAGAAAACGCTTTTTTAGATTTGTTTAATGGAAGATATAATCTATTAAAAATAATAAATCATGAAATATAATAAATGACGATTTAAAATGACTCTGGCCATATTTGCTTTTCTCTTATTATTATTTCGAACGACATTATGACACGATACTATCCCAGAAAAATCGCATTCACAAGTTAAACATGAAAGCAAATGTTTATTAATTAGCATTCTTATCAGTACATAAAGTATAACCAAAATATTAAACCACATTAATTACTTATTTATCCGTAAAAAGTTTCTCCTTTTCAAGGCAAGAGTGAGTAGGCATTATTGAGGTGTGCATGCTCCAGTGTCGACCTCATCGTCACTTTCCTTCAGGTGAGATGGAGGTCAAATGCACACTTACATTTGAATTAAAAAAAGCGAAAACTAGCTTCGTGCAAACTGCATCTCGCCGAAGTCACCACAGGTGCGAATTTGCGGCCTTAAAAGGAATTAATCCTTATAATTTAGCCTTTCGATCGGCATCTCAAAAATATATGATTTTTTTTACAATTGGTCGGTTCGATTCCCAGATGAGGCAATTTTTTATCAATCTTTGAACGCAGTATTACTTACTTTTAAAAATAAAATGTTACCATGAAGCAAAATATCCTATATACAATTGCAAGTTTTTTCTCTCCGTGTCGCATAGTCGTGGGACACCCTGTATATTTGATATTCCGCTCATACATTTTGTTTCCGGCGCAAGGGCGCGCGTACACGCTAAGGAATTCGACATGTCTGCTACAGAAAAGATGAGAATGGTCTTGTACACGACAAGAACTTTGTCGGATCTAGCCACGAAAACATGTCGTGTCTGTTGCAAACGAGAAAATGATGATATGATACTTATGTACACGGTACGAGCGCTTTCGGACAGACGCCTGTAGGGTAAAATGTCCCAGTGCATTACGAGTTTTCCAGGTAGCTGTCGTGGGAACTACCGACTGTGAAAGAAATATGAAGAAATATAAGAAATATGAAGAAATATGTTGTTGTATATGTTGACTATTAAGCAACACCAGTTTGTTTACTGACAATGCACCTCACTCTGCCCCATACAAAAGCGGTAGAGTGTGTCGTGTCGGGGGTAGATAAGATTTTTTCTTGTCCGGCGCCGAGGCAGTGTACATAGTTCGTGTGTAGAAACAACACGAATTCTTGCATAGACCCGGCGACTTTTCTTAGCGTGGACACGCGCCCTTATGGTGGCAGACAACACATGTACCATGCCCTCATTTTACAAACAACTAACGTATTTGCATATTGATAAGTTTTAAGATAATATCACCTAGTCGTTTTTTGCTAGAAAAAGGAATGTCAATTTTGCTTAATAATAAAACTGAACGAAATAAGATATTTTAAAAAGCGATTAGATGGGGATGTATCATAACATGTAGATCCCAGATAATTATGTTAATAACTAAATTTCGCTAAAAATGTCCATTGCATTAGTTACTATATGGATGGCAATACCTATCACCGGTGACAGGCAAACTTGGTGTCCCATCTGCCCCGCAGGTGACAGTATTGTCGAAGTCATGTTCCATCTGGTGCTTTGCATAATGTTGTCATTAACATTACAAAATGTAAGGGCGTAGTTTTTTCAAGCATCACGTCAGATAACCGGTTGGTAGAAGCAAAGTTTTGGAGCTCCTTTCATTTAATAACTTCTCATTTATTACACGAAATTTTACAATCTAAATACGCATTGCTTCTTCACACAAGTCAAAATCAAAAATACTTAATTCGCCATGCAGTACAATAATAAAAAAAAAATAAAAATTACAATAGTTGGTTTCAATCAATTTTATCAAAAATGTAAACAAACAGGTCATTGACCCGACCATAGACGATTTAGTGATGGGCAATTGTACTGCCAATTTACAAATCAATGCATTAACTTAATGAATCAATTTGTTTCACTGAATCAGGTGGAACAACATTTTTTGTGATTCAAAATAAGAGTAGAAAATTGACTTTCAAATCGCGTGTTTGTGGCGCCTCTTGCGGCATTTCGTGGGTAAGAGTTTAATTCAGCAGGGGATCAGCAGTGAGTGAGACATTTGTCATTTCAATTGAAACATTTTTATTGGATACTTATACTACTAGAGGTTTTTCTTACATGACCTGCAAATATAAATTTTGGAAATCTTAATTTAAATACTCCTTGAAATCGAATATGAAATGAAAAATAATAAATTTTCAATTTACTAACAGAGTATCAAGACTTTAGTTGAATGAACCGAATGTTTTTTTTTTCATACAGCACAATGCAGCCGTAATCGCATAGTAAAATAAGAGATGGTAACTCGGTACAAAGGAACAGCGTGGTTTGTATGCACGCACGGCCACCGCGCGCCGTGTACGCACGCTCATATACGTATAATAATGAAAGGAGTGTTGGGACGATCAGTATTATGCAACGCGAGTGCATCACGAGATTATGCGAATGTGTGCGGACGCACACAGTGCGCGATGGGCGTGCACAGATACAAGCGGCGCTGCTACGTTTGTATGGAGTTACCATAGTAGTCTTATACTTTAGACTAACATTTTTCAAGTATGATTTTAAGGTGTTTTTCAAATGAATATTGTGGGGGAAAAAGTGTTGAGATTTCAAGTATTTGTAGCAGTGGAGCTCCTTGTGAAAGAGTTCGTCTAGGGAAATACAGCTACCTTACCTATTTACGCAGACAAGCAGTAATGTCAGCGTTACAGCGTTCTGATTTTGAAGGGTTAAGGGTGCTGGTGAAATTACAAGCACATGGGACTTGTCAACTTACGTCTCAGGGTGTCGGGCGCAATGGCAGAGCCCCTAAGATCTTTGCGATTTAAAGCTCTGAGTGGCACAGCAACTGTTATGGACAGGCGTGTAGCTTAATAAAAGGCGCACGACTTGTTCGTCCCGTCACTTAATATTATGAAAAAATAAAAAGGTAGACGCCTTCAGAATATACGTGAATGTTACTTATTCTATTTATTGATTGATTGCGACCCCTTCTATGTAAAGTATCGTAAGTTGAAATTGTCAAGTTTAAAGTGGAGCATTTTAAAGTTCTGAATTCACTGAAATGGGCTTAACACGTGAATTTAGCATTTCTCAGTTTTATACGAGAACGAGTTTTAAAGTAACAAGCTTCGCCGAATAAAAGGAAGAAATGCTAAAGTCACGTGTTGTGCTTATTATAGTGAATTCAGAACTTTAAAAAGCTCCCTTGTAAACGACTTACGATAAAAATTTCGACATACGATACTTTAGGTAGAAGGGGTCGAATTTGTTTAGGAATTTTAACCAAACCGGTTAATTTCACAAAAAATAATTGAATATCAATTCAATAAAAATTTAATAAATACAGTGAATACCGACATCTCTCGCCAGGACTGGTAGCTGTAAAGGTACTAACTGGGTGATAAATCTGTAATAGATTTCTCATAGATGGCGCTACGACTAAAAAGTCGTTGAAAGACCAAGTACAAAGACACGACGCAAGCACATAGAAAAATTCGTGAGGTCCGTTGGTTCGTTCCGTGGCTTAGTTGGTATAGCGTCTGCCACAGTATGCAAGAAGACGTCGGTTCGAATCAGACCGGATCGAAGGATTTTTTTATGAGTGTTTTTTCTGAGTGTTCGATCTTTGTATTAATAATTATAACAAACCGGTTTGTTTACCTTTTTGGAGAATAGATTGAAACATACTACAATAAAACAAACAAGTTACACATATATTGCCCTCGCTGACATTCTACCGCAACGATTTAGAGAATTACCATACTAAAAACGCGAAATCAACTTGAGTTGGTCCAGAAAAAAGTTTATGTCATTGCAATAAGAGCGAAAAAGCCGACGCGAAATGCATTACGTCGTTTTTCCTCTCATTACACAAATGTAAACCTATTTCTGACTAGCTTAAGAGTCGATGCTACCTCGAATTCAACATTTTTCCCGTTGTAATACGGTTCATTTTGCTGGCTTTATTTCAGAATTATTTTTTTTACAAACGAAATTAACGCCATTTGAAAAGTTGTCATCATATAGTGCACGTATTTTATTTAGTCCTGTTGATAAAGATCATTGGTACGTGTAAAGTACCAATACAGCGGTTTTCTTGTAGAATTTCGATATAAGTTAGTGTTTTTTTTCTATCGTAAAAAAATCGTGCTTTCACACCCTATATATCAGTGTACTATTTCCTCAATTTTACTATATATGTTTTCCAACGCGATTGATTCAATACTTTCACTGTTACGCTGAATCAACCAATGCCATTTGACTCGTACAGACTCGTAGTACGATTCCGTGTTGATAAGTATTGTGACTCTCTAATAAAACACCAAAGTTACAAACACACACATGAGCAAAAACGACACAATTTAAAACCGAAAGTATTAAGTAACTTATAGTCTTTCTTTCTTGAAGAAGGAATAAAATGACAGTTCTTTGCGCAAGTGTTGCCCACTTGCGAGCACCTAGTGATTGCAGGCGATGAATAATAATTCTATCGACTATCGAGTGAACATTGGTCAAACTTATGGTATAAATAGCCGAATTTGTTTCATTTGAATCATCCACGAGCTCAAGTTCATTTCAATTGTTAATTTTTGTAGGTACATACATACACTGTATTTAGAACTGTTTATGAAAAATAATAATCATTTTAATTCAATATAAGTAGATAATCAAATCCGGCTATTCTTGTTAAAAAGTTATGAGTATTTTTTTTTAATACAAAATAAAGAAGGCAATACGAAATTAGTTATCATTAGAACGTCGTAACACAATTCAGTCATTTTGGCTAAATTTTATCTTCTTTCACAATCTATCGATAAAACTATCGACAACAACTGGCAACCCTAAACATGTCATTTTACTACGTCTTCAAAAAAGACCGGCATTATAAAGGTACAATTTGAAAGAAACCTGAATCCCGGGGTTGCTTGTCAAATAAAAGTTATTATAAACACTTTCGTCTGAATGTGTTTCCAGTTAGTGTGCCGCGCAGTGAATTCCATTAATCGAGTGCACATAACCTACAGGGTTCAAAATTATCAAGTTTATCTTTGATAATTATCTGATGTATATCCGATAATTATCTATGCTGATTCATGGTTTTGTCTCTATAATATTTGCGCTACAAATCGATGCCTTACTTTCTCAAACTGGTATCTTATAAAAAATAATTATTCAGGAGATGGCAAAACTTTATATTTATTTCAATTTTCTTATCAAGGATGTTAATTTGGATGCATTACTTTTAGAATAGGTAAAAGCCAGTGTGAATATGAAAAAAATGTGATGTGAAATCTGCCTCCAACATTTGTTTATACAATCCATTTTTAGCATTTCAGGAACTTTGTGCTTTTAAGATACAAGTTTGAGAAAGTAAGGTGAGAAATGACAAATATTGAGAAATTGGGCCGGCTTGGCGGACTACGGCCTAAGCCCTCATCTGGACCCCGCCGATTCAGAACTCTTTGATATTTTAAGCGAATCGTTCGTTTGGATATTGTTCTCGAATCGAAGGGCGTTTTCCGAGCTATTCAGAACATTCCGAGTCAAACGTTCGATTCAGATATAGTTATCCAACAGCGTTTACGGACTCGGTGAAATAGATTATAAGAAAAATGAAAATCCTTTTATGTACATTTTTAAGACTTTAAAGGCCTAAAATGTAGGAATGCATTAAAATAAATTAATACAATTGAACAAAATCCAGACTTTATTTAAAATAATAAGAGATTTCCATATTACATTCTTGCTTTATAAACAATAGGACGTTCGGTAACTTTCATTCGATAACTGTGCTCTGAATATTATTTGTAGCCTTTACCGGTCGAGAAGCTCGAGTAATCGTACGGGTGTGACGTCGGTTCGGTTTCGAATACGACAGTTTGGCGTTCGATTCGGGTGTTGTGGATAAAAATGAAAAGAAATCGGTCGACAACTGAGTTATCGTATGGTTCTGAATCGACCCACCGAGAGGAGACCGACGTAGCAGTGGGACGTGTAAATGGGTTGATGATGATGAGGTGCCCCCAGAGTGAGTCTATTTGTTTCGGTAGTGATAGTAGTAGTTTCGGTAGTAGTAAAGGGGATTTGACGTAATAACCATCACTCATAGCCGGGGGTGCCATGGACACTCACATAGATAACCACAAATTACACCACTTGTCACCACTGGCTTTGTTCCCACAGGCGACAAATGGGAAATAAAATCCTATATCGACTGTGAACTGGCAAGCGGTGCTATCGCAATTGTTTGCGTCATTTATATAATATATAATATATTTTTATTTAATAA
>NW_020653739.1:453776-485481 GCF_003589595.1 Hyposmocoma kahamanoa | reverse complement strand
TATATTAACAGTCAGAATTTGTTACAATAACGACAGTTACGTGTTGTACTATATGTGTGAACAAATTAATTTAAAAACACAAGGCACGACATTTTAAACTGCATGACGTCATGATATAATGAGAATGCGCCCTTACAAATACAAAATTGCCTATAAACAAATGTTGCAGGCCTATTTCACATCACATTTCCTTCATATTCACTCACTGGCTTTTACCTATTCTTAAAGTAATGCATCCATATTAACACTCTTGGTAAAAAATTTAATATAAATAGAAACGTTTGCCATCTCCTGAATAACCACTCTTTATAACAGACGAGTTTGAGAAAGTAAGGCATCGAAATGTCTCTTAAGCATTATGGCGAAAAAATTATCTACTCTATTCACGACAAACATGCCTTACGGAAAACATAATAGAAAATGGATATTTGTTTTCTTTTTCAAACTACGTTTCGGGCCCTTTACAGATCCCATGGTCACGACTGACTGACTGATGGTGTCATCATCACCTTGTGACTTCTTAAGTGTTGTTAGAGATTACTGACCTGATGTCGATCATGTATGATATGCTTGAAGCAATGCTTGGCAGCTGGTAGGACATGATTGCCGCAGCGCACGCCGCCTTCGGCAAACGTGCAGCGGCCTTGAGATGGAACTGGTCTGTTCAAGATTGGTTCGTTGACCTGTGTGACCAAACTTTAAATATACCATAAGCTCCCACCTGTGGTACCATAAGTATAAATTTATCCTCGTGTTCCTGCTAACGTACTATTAGTTATATTTGAGGCCATCAGTGTAAAAACAGTGTAACCCACGGATGACTAAAAAAAAACAACGGAACTCGGCTATTGCGATGACAGTCACATTTACGCGTTGTGAATTTTATTAGTTTTAATTTTGGTTTTTGTTTTCCAAGCATTGACAATGCTTTCGAACGTATTTTATGCAGTGTGATTTTTTTAACTGGGACAATATAGGAAAATCCAAAACCATGGGAGATACAGGGACACTGTCTTAGGAACCATTACGCCTTTTTTGTGGAAATTTTGACAATGTAAATTTTTTGGTCACGCGTGAGTTGACCATAAAAATGAATAAAATTGATCAACATTTTTTCAGTGAATTTTGACTCAATTTCATGAAGGGATCATTTCATTGTATGGGAAGAAAAAATCGGGACAGCATGGTCAAATATCATAAAACATTTTTTCACACAAAATGAATAAAATTGACTAATTATCTTTAATGCTAATAGACTCAGTTTCTTAAAATAACGACTTCATTGTATCAGAAGAAAAAAACTGGGATAGCAGAAGTTGGTGAAATTTAATAAAAACAAACATTATAATACCATAGATGGTGACACTTAGATAAAATAAAAAACCAAATAAGAAGTATAAAACATAAAAAAGAAATGCAAAACTATTTAAACAAAATTTTAGCAACGTTTAATTAAATTTGGTGAGTTTTGACCATGATATTCTATGAAAAACGAATGAATCAAAGTTTTCTCAATAGTATACTTGTTTATAATAATAATAATAATAATATCTTTATTAACTTTTTATCCTTATCACTAATATACATAAAAAGTTGTTACTAAATATACAATGAAAAATGCATTCGCTAAGGTTTGAGAATACACTGGCTCCTAAACTAGACTAGAGTCTGTGTCTTAGGAGTCAGGTTGAGTTAGATGTATCGTAAATGGTTTGCGCCTTATAAAATATTATCCAGGTTAAAATTTGTTGAAAACTAATTTAAAAAAGAAACTATATAATTAAAAATTAAAAAAGGCAGAAAAAGGGTGTATGTTTGCGTGTGTGTGTGTGTGTGTGTGTGTGTGTGTGTGTGTGTGTGTGTGTGTGTGTGTGTGTGTGTGTGTGTGTGTGTGTGTTAGTGGGCGTGTGTGTTTTTGTGCGTGTTGATATCTGTATGAATCTGTAAGTGCATGAGATGTGTGCGTGGGTGAATCTGCGTGGGTGTATGGAATAAAAATAACAATAATAATGCAATAATGCGAGTGCGTGCGTATGTGAGATTGTTGATTTGGGAGTTTGCAATAAATTGTATAGATGACATTTATTTCAATTTGAGAACAAACTAAGGGTCGTATTCCAGAACTGTACTCAATGCTCAAGTCAGGATTTGAGCAGACTTGAGTATGATTTCAAGCACTGGAAATACGACCCTAATGGCAAGGGACTTGAGTATGATTTTCAGTGCTCACTGCAATACTCAAGTCCTGACTTGAGCATTGAGTAGAGTTCTGGAATACGACCCTAAGTGACGTTTTAGCACTGACTTTTACTTAAAAAAAAATAAAATTGCAGTCTCGGCTTTTTTCCGAATTTATTATAATGTTATCGTAATAATCAAGGCCTGAACAAAAATATTATAGCTGCCATCTGTTGGCCTTTTCGAATATTATTACAATCGCATCGCGGTTTACTTGGAGGCATCTATTGATCAGCGTTAAGAATCATAATAAACGTCCGAACAAGCGGAGCTACGAATGCGACATTTCTTTGTATAAGATTGGGTATCTGTACTATAGTCTGTTTCAATCCATTATTTGTAGGCGAAAAATAAACAAAAAGGTTTGGTTAAAATTCTAAGGCAATCACTCAATAAGTCGAATAAGTAACACTTTTACGTATATTTCGAAGACTTGATATCCATCGGTTTCTCCTGCAATATTCATTTGTATAACACCGTAAAATCGTATTTGAAAAATAGTAGTCAAAAAGTGAGGTTATGTTTTAATTATAGATGTATTAATAGTCTATGGTTGCATAGTGCTGTATGGAAAAAAACATTCGGCTTATAAAGTTTTTGTAATCGATTAGTAAATCGAAAATTTCAATCGTAATTGAACGAGTATCTAAGTGCAAGGATTTGAAGGAGGATTTAAGATTAAGATTGCCGAAAAATTAAATATGCTTTTATAGGTTTTATAAGGAAAACCGCTAGTATGACTTAATTCAACAAATCGATTCCTTCAATTGATTTATCGATTTGTACTTGGCAGTAAAATTGGCCATTACTAAATTGTGTATGGTCGGGTCAGCGACTTGTTTGTTTACTTTTAGTTTCAAATGGATTGAAACGTACTATAGTATTATTATTATCTGTGATACTAACCTTGGCTCTCTTGTGATGCAGCTTCCTCGCCAACACGGCATCAACGCCGTGCTTACGTTTATAGCCCGCAAAAGCCTTTAGTTTACGCAGTTGTCTTCTTTCTCGCACTGTAAGGGGTCCGCTTTGCGATTGGGAGTATATGCTGCCTGTAAAAGAAAAGCGTAACAATGTAGTAATAATAATTATAATGATAGTACCAGAGAACCACACAAATTGCCTGGTCTCAAACTGTAGTTCATTTCACATAGCATGAGTGAGAGCCTGTGACATTTCCAATTTTTACGTTTGCATGCTTACAATTTATAACTAATCTCAAAACCAGGTTACGAAAAGAAATAGTAAATTTGTCATAATATACCAAAAACAAGCAATGTATGTGGCAGTTTCAATTTTAAATAAAAATTAGAATACATTAAGTAGAAAGAAAGTGAAATGATAAAGATAAAAATAAATTACCCCAATAAAACGGAATATTTTATCCATAGAGATTTACACCATAAAATCGATAAACCAAATCGACTATTTTGTAGCTCGCGTCAGTACGAGTGCATACGCCTTGTAGGCGGGTCGTTTTTTTTTGTTTTACGCTTTGTTGTTGACTTTTTATTCGGTTGTTGTTGATTTTTAATTTGTTGTGTCGTTTTCTTGGTAAGTTATTAACATAACAATGGAATCCTTCCTATTCTGTTTATTATTTGTTCTTAAATTATTTCCTGAATATTTCCTTAAGTTATTATAATTAAAATCCTAGAAAAATATCTTATTATGCTTTTGGAGTGTAAAAATGATAGGTGCACCAAGAATACTATCCGTACTACTATTTCATATCATCGGTAAGTTTTATTTTAATAAATTTTCAAGTTTCTGTTTATCAAATTGATTTTTTGTACTGTAACAAACAAAAGAAAACATTATCCCAATGCAATATGGTAGAGTTTTATCCTTTGTAGAACTAGGTAACTTTTGGAGAACTAGGTAAAGGTCTCGAATTTTCTCCGCTAATAGTTTAGCGAAAAAAATGCTTAATTAGTGTTTCGTTAATTTTAAACTTAATTAATCGAAATAAAATTCATTATGCAACGTGTGCGTTATAGAAGACATCTGTTGTCGAAAAGATACTACTTACTAGATGTTAGTCGTAAATCGTAGTCCAGCTACTGGCAGCAAGATGGCAGCACGTTAGCAAAGGTATTGTACTTTCAACAATATATTGACTGGATAAAGTTTAAATTATGTTAACAAACTACGACCAATCAGCAATCATAGTGTTTATCATTTGTATCGACGGCGTTTCTGTTAGTAATCGAGGCTTATGGCACTTTTATTGTTTTTTTCTTACGTGGGCTATAGTATACTATTATTTTATCTGTGACACTACAATCTGCGACAAACAAATAATCAAATTGTACTTACAATACTGTTCTTTTTCGGTCTTCAACGCTCTTAAGTACTGCAACCGGGCAGTCTGCAGTAGCTGCTTCAGCCGGCCCATTTGCCTGATGTAAGCCGTCTGGAGCGATCGCATCGCATTTCTCGCTTCGCATACTGCTTCTTCAGCTGTATAGACGCCAGCTCGCCTGAAAGTATATGATTAAAATTAAACATTAGATACTGTCTGTCCAGTATTGGACATCTCCATCACTAGCCCGGAGAGCTAGTAGAGGATTAGCTAGATATCCTCTGGTCCCTCCAGTCGCGTAGGCCTCTGGGAACTCGAAGAGACGCTTCGGCTACCAAAGTGGAGATTTGGTAGTTTAGTAGGAAGAGAGCGTGCCAACATCTCCGGTATCTATATGGAAAATAGGGAGGGTGCAGTACCAGATAATGGGCTGGCCTGGACTCAAGACCTGGACTACATACTTACAGATATTTACCTATTTTCGTAAATATTTAAATAGTCATGTAGTCGTTGTCGATAACTTTATCGATAGATTGTGAAAGCAAGTCAAAAATTAATTTGACAGTTGGTCTATTAGTATCGAAATCAATTTTTAGTAATACACATTTTAATAAAGACAGGTGGATTTAATTAACTACATTAAATTTATTAACTACATAAAAAATACTTTAAAATATATATCATAAATATTTATAACTGCTAAACTTAGTGTATTCAAATGAATCTGTGCCCGGTAGTTGGATGAATAATTGGCCGATGATGTTTCAAATGAAACGAGTTCGGCTATTTATTTCATAAACGTAACCAACACTTAGTCGATAGTCGATAGAATATTTATCGACTGCAATCACTAGCCGCTTGTAAGCAGGCAACAGGCATTCGTATGATCTTTTTGGCAGCAGTAGAGCTCTTTGTGAAAGAGTTCGTGAAGGGAAGTACTGCCACCTTACCTAGAACTCCTCACCTCACCTGAACTTTCATGTTCCTCCATCTTGAAAAAAGACTATGGGTCTATCGTATATTTTTTGTAAGATCGTTATAGCAAATACGTAAACCGTTTGATCTACTAAAAAAGTTTTTCCTGATTCTCCGGAGACTCGCTTTAAGCTCCATACAAAAGTCTTCTGGGTCGAGTCGTAGTTTTTTTTTTGGTAGTGCGATAGCCACGTTGAGGCAACAGTCGGTGGTTTAATTCAAAATAGCGCTTACCACAAAGGCTGATCCTCACAAGGTGCCTCCTCAGGATCAGACAGGTCCTCTCCCCAACCTCCATCAGGGTCCAAGATCACGCTGTCCCCGTCGCTGTCACTTGCGCTAGCGCATTCCATTATAGAAGTGGAGTATGTGCTGTTTACTACTGTTGCGTCTATTTGCTCTGAAATTAATAATATTTACACAGGGTTATTTTTAAAACAACTTTTTTTCAACGATTTATTAATTAATCAGTTTTAATTACGTACACAAATTAAACTATATAAATAGGTTGCTCTAAAAAGTTATAAGTCTGTGAGGTAACAAAAGAAAGTGGGAGTCGTCGGGAGGACGCTTGCACGTTTGAATTTACTACTAAATGCAGACTAAAAAGTGTCAGATAATACAAAAATGAATGATGAAGAATGGCATAAGTGGAGTTACGTCAAAAATGTTTATTGCTCCATTAGACACAAAAAATATAATCTACATCCTCTCCAATTGTTGTAATTCTATCTGCAATATTAGTCGATAGAGTTACAAGAATTGGAGAGGATGTGGGTTATATTTTTCTGTATCTAATGGAGCAATAAACGTTTTTGACATTACTCCACGTGTGCCATTCTTCAATGAGGGGTGCGTGTGGTCCTGCGAGGTTGTTTTAGTATTTTACAAATAACCCTGTATAGATCTTTATCAGACGAGAAAGTCTTTTGAGTATTAACAGTTACAAGTTTTTATCAGTATTATTTTTAATACTCCTGCATCTCTTCTGTTTCTTTATGATACCAAGTGAAGGGACGAACATGTTAGTCTGCTGGTAAGCGACACGTCTGTCCATGACAGTGACAGCAATGCCGCTCAGAGCTTTAAATCGCAAAGATCTGATAGCCCGAACTAAAAATCACACTGAAACATAAGTTGACAAGTCCCTTGCGCCTGTAATTTCACCCTTCAAAATCATCATGTTGTTGCTCCATTAGTTAGTATTTTTAAGATTACCCTGTAACCTGTAGGATGAGAGGAGAATGAACTCACTGAAGGGATCCACTGCGTGTGGCGTGATCTCCTGATCGGCTGGGTCGCTAACTACCGACACTGACGATGCACAAGACGTTGTCCGAGTTCTTTCCGGGCTAGAAATTAATATTTACCACATTATAAATTAACATGAAGACTATACGGGACGTAACACTGCACAATTGAAAATATTTTATGACAAAATATTTAAGTTGTTTAAGCCAAAAGGGTATAGTTTCCATTATAATTGTTACTCAAAATATGAAGAATACAACCTGTTAATAAACGAAAAAAAAAAGGTTCATGATTATGAGATGTCACTTTAACAGTGACAGTTGTTTGTTTACATTTTTGGACTTCAATTTCACCTTAAACTATAGTTCAGCAAAGTCGAAGTCATATGTAATAATCTTTATGAAATAAATAAGGTAAGCAATTTACCTAATTTAGGACATAATAGTGCGTAAGACCGCGCAAATTATGCGTCTAATGTGACACAAGTTGTGATATTAATGAGAATAATATATCAACTCACCGTACATAGTGTTGCAATTGGTTGAGCAACGTTTCAGTGGTGGTGACTGGCGGAGCGGGGGCAGCGCTGCGTTGCCTCGCGTGTAAAGCAGCGCGGGCGTGCTCAAAGCACAGGCTACGGACAATCAGTAACAAATTTACTTATGTATTAGATGCACGAAACAGTTTACATTCAATGGTACTCCAATCAATATTCCAATTTACGGTTTTAATCTACTGTCTGTCTTTATTGAAGATGGAGTAAAATGACGGTTTATTAGCCAAAAGTGTTGCCTGCTTACAAGCAGCTAGTGGTTGCATGATATAGTATATTTTTCTTCTTTTGAGTACCATTTGTTTATTGATTGGCAATTTATTGTTTAATTGTTTAATTTTATTTCATAAGATTCTCCTAAAAAGTATTTACAATATTAATAGTATGGATACTATTATATACGTTTATATATACGTTTATAATTAGTAGTACTTTTTACCTGAAATACAGGAATTTCCTAGTTCAGGTACATGTGTTATTTTTACATTAAATCGCATTTGTGGTAGATAAAAATCGTCACTCCTCTGTATGATATCCTCCCCACTAAAATCCTCCATCCCATTAATATCAACTTTCTCCCAACGCTAGTCCACTCTCCTTTTGTGTATGTCCCGTGTAAATTTATTAAAAATAACAATTTGTTTCTGTAATAGTACAGACACAAATTGAACCAGTTCTGCTGTTGCAGATTCTTCTCTCAGTGATTTCTGTCTTAATTGCCTTTACCTGCCTCCAAGGCCGAACTGTTAACACGACTGCCACGCCGAGGTCCCAGGTTCGATTCCCGGGCCGGGAGAAATATTTGTATGGCCTACATTTATTTCACTCGTGAGTTTGGGTGTAATTTGTGGTTGTCTATGTGTGTGTCCATGGCACCAGCAACACATGGTTTCCCTAGTGCGGGGCTATGTTGAGTGTGTGCGTTATTATTATTATTTATAATTTCCCGGTCAAATTTCGAGTTAAAAACGCTCGTTTTTTAACTCGACATTGGGGGAATCATCGATGGTATCAAAGGAGCTATGACATTATAAAGAAGAAGAAGAAATGTAATTTCTTCCTTTCTTTCAAATTGGTCCAAATATGACACATCAAATAAGAAGAAAATAGTCTACTCACTGATGGTCAGCATCCTCAGTCCGTACAGGCATAGAACACCTCTCATGTGCACATCGTGTATAAGGTGCTGTAGGGTCGTGCAGTATGTGCCGTACGCAGTACTGTCGACCGTTTAACACTGGCATTGTACAGGTGTAGCCTTTGTATGCACAGGATCGTGAACGGGATACAATTTCCTTTTGAAGCTGGAATTAAAACAGGGGGCAATTGAGACTAACACCAAACATAAACCTCTGCCTTTTTAGCTGAGTTACACTTTTACTTCTCTATCTAAATGTCTATCATCTATATATTGTATATCTCTTTACTCTGCGTGCTTTTTGGCAATTTTTTATTTCTTTGTTATTTGTTATAAAGCAAAATAAAACCTTATAACTAATTACAACTTAGGCATTCGAGATTTCAAACTTAGGTACTTATTATAAATGTAGATAAGCTCTGTCATTGGACAGGAATGGCATCAGAATGCTCACTAGGGACTTAACAGGACATTGTAGCTTGAACAAGCACACATCAAATATTGGACAGAGAGAGAATAGAGAGTGTAGAGTCTGCCACAAAGCGGATAAAACCCCTGTTCATTTTCTCATCCAATGCTACCCCCTGATGGGCGTACGAAGCTGCATACTGAGGAGCCACATGCGTCAACCAGAGGACATAAAATCTGTAAGAGCCAGGAAAGTTCGTCAGTTGCCTTGGCTCTGAACAATAATTCGTGGTAATCACAAAAGGTCAGTTGATGCTCGCAGCGATGAGAGGCTGCATGTGCCCCGAATAAAGTCACACCTAATAATAATTATTGTGTATACATACGGCAGTGACATTAGCTGATTGGATCCTTTTACATACACCACAGTTGCACACATGACATTTATTGTAATTGTGTTGACTATTTAATGTTTTTGCTTTCATTACCTATTATTAAGAATTTGTTATTTTACTTATTTTTATTCTATTTTATTTATGTTTTAATTTAGCTTAATCTTTTTTTTATGTTTGTTATTGTGTATTTTTGTGTTGTGGCGTTATGATAAATGGTTTCTATTCTATTCTATATATGTCATCATGCCTGTCTCCCACCAGTATAGGCAGGACTATGGACCTGCTACACTCCTAACAAACCTGATCCATTCTCCACTCTCACCAGTCTCTTCATACATGCCCATTTATTCTTTTAACCTGGCCTTTTTTAAGGATATCCCAAATCTAATTGAGGTATGTATACTATTCACTTGTTAACCGACTTC
Organism: Hyposmocoma kahamanoa; assembly: GCF_003589595.1. Lineage (NCBI taxonomy): Eukaryota > Metazoa > Arthropoda > Insecta > Lepidoptera > Cosmopterigidae > Hyposmocoma > Hyposmocoma kahamanoa. Next base: position 475,793 of record NW_020653739.1, on the reverse strand, counting down.
GAAAAAAGGAGAAGGTTCTCAATTCCTCTGTTTTTTTGTTGTATGTATGTTACGTGATACTGATAACTTGTGAACTGATTTTGATGATTCTTTTTTCTTAGAAAGAGGGTACCTCAGATGTGGTCCCATTTAAATTTGAAAAAATATTCCACCTCTAAGGGTGGCAAACTAGGGGTTGAATGAATTTTGAGGTCAGTTTTTTTACTATATATTTACTGTACTGAGATCATTAAATTTGTGCTGTCAATCTACCAATATTCATTCTTTCTCCATGACCAAACCATTGAAGCATCCCCCCTTTCTAATCTGGTCACTATATCATCTTTCATATCACAACGCTCCCTTACTACACTATTCGGCATTCTGTTTTGAAGACTAATACTGTATGTATTAAAGTATTTGCAATATGACATGCAATAATCATACAAAACTGACATATACCTGCGCCCTGAGCCGCTCCTCTTCCTGTTTCTTAACAGTTTCCGGATCTGGAGGCTTGACACTGTATGGGGACAGTCGGAGTGAAATCCGGCCACCACGGAGCATCCGGACTTTGGGTAGATGGATCACTTTGCGAGGTGGATTGGACATTATGGACGACGTAGGATTAACTGAAAGGATCACAAACAATTTTATTGTATTATTGAGAAGTTTAGGCCTTTGTAATGTTGCTGACATTTAAATTTATTCTATTGATATGGCCAACTTTTCTCTAAAATCAATACTAGCGCCACTGCTCCAGGCTCAAAAGATGTTTGTCAGTTTTTGGTGTAGTTTGTGTGATATATTGATTTAGTAATAAGAGGTAAAAATATGTTATATAAATATTTAAGAATAATATGAGTTGCGATTCACTAGATGTCGCTGTTTGACCGCGAGTTGAAGCAATTATTAGAAAGGCATTTTTCTAATACAAAGCTAATTACAAGGATTAGTGATAAATACAAGAATTACATACAATAACAAGTGTGAAAAATTTCCTTGTTCAAGTGTGAAGGTTATTATTGAGATTATTGTAACAACTTACGTTCAGAAATTCTTATATTATGCATTCGCAATCGGTCAAGAACATCACTTTTCAGCCTATACATGACTGATAGATATAATTTAGGATAAAATATATCTCTAAAATTATGAAATGATAAAAATTACGTGGCTCATTCGTCACTTTTCTTCTATATTGTGGAAAATCACGTAGGAGGCCGCGAAAATTCATCAACCGGTAGTCAATAGTTTTCTGTTTAACTTTCAATTCATTTTAACTAATGTAATAAATATGTGCATTGAAACACTGAAATTAAAAAAATCATTAACTAATTATCATGTAATCAGTGTCCAGTTAAGTCAATAATTAAGTCTATTACACGAAATAAATTAACAAGTCAATTGTAAACAGTGGTGGTCGGCCATTTGCACGGTGTGACAGAGTACTTTAGGTCCGTAATTTCAAACGTTATTTTAAGAGATTTGAAGTTATTTAATCATTACAAAAATATGTACAAAACAAACAGCACCGGCTAAAGTACAAAAGTAAACAAAGTGATAAAGTGAAACATACCTGTGCTTGTTGCAGATCATCATTCTGTCCACGGAGACCTCACTACGTTAACCACCAAGTTTTGCAATGGCGTCTGCTTGAAAATACATAGCAGCATTTCAACTTGTGACGCAATTTTTCGGTTACTTCTCCTCATTGTTATAGTGTAAACAAACGTTGTTAATTTTTAATTTCATTAATTCAACCGAATTTGAGTGTTATTAGCTTCGCAATGATAAACTATTAGTTTATAAATCAGTCAAATGTTAACGTGGTCTACATCCGGTCGCCGCTGTCATAGCGCTGTCCCTTTCCCACTCACGCACGTAGACGGAGCGCAGCTCTCCGTCGTGCTTCTTCAGTCATTGGAACATCCGTTCAATGGCTGGCAGTCAAGAAAAATGGTATTTTACAAAAGATCAACTCCAGAATTCACCAAGCAGAAAATGCGGTTTAGACGCAGATAAGGAGCTGGCTTACCGGCAGCAGGCTGCAAATCTTATCCAAGATATGGGACAGAGGCTTCAAGTGTATCCTTTTAAAAAATGTGGTGAAACAAGTGTAATGTTTTTGTCGAGTCATGTGGCCAAAACCCGTTAATTTTACTCTAAACATGTAATTTTATTAAAGAAAATGTCCCCTAAACGCGTTGAACAATATATTACAGTGTTTGAATAGTGTTGTGATGGTGTTTATCGAGTGGAAAGTATGACGAAACGACATCGGAGTTAAAGGCGTCATAGGATGAACTTTCGCTTGTCTAGCTGAGATTTCCCGCTTCTACGTGGGTAGCGTTGTCATCAGGTATGTGATTATTACTCTCTAGTATTTGGTGCAAAACCTTCGAATGTGCGGTATAAAGGTTAGGGTCACGCGGGGTGGCGTGGTATTTTTTTGCAGGTCAGTGCTCCTTGACAGCTGTAAGGGACGCCTGCGTGGATGACGTAGCGGTCCATCGAACTGTCTGCCATAGCTAAATTTACATACGGAATTCGCGCGCTCACACTATTTCTTAAAACTCGCATACTATCATGTTTTCCTGGTATCGCGTTGTATAAACAAGAGATAATAGAGCATTATTTACGCAGTTTTTCTTAAATAGAAGTCATGTTTCTCGTTATCGACATGTACGAATGGATGATTGAAGCATTCTTAAGAAACTGATAAGGTTTTAGGATGTAGTTGCACAATGTACTTTTGTCAATAATGCTTTTTTAATTTGTGTTTATTTACTACAATATTGAACAAAACAAAGCAACGTATACATGACTTTTTAGTAGTACAATGTTTACTAATATTGTACACCTGCATGCAACTTCCATGCTATACTCAATACGAATACCTCATTGTATTGTGTTATATTTGTGATCTTCTTATCGTATCAATGGCATACACTATAATGCTTGCTATTGTAATGAAAGGATTAATGCCAATCGCAGTAAGATACTCTCCTATTGTTGCCTAGGCTGTGCCAGATGTGTAGTCTCGGAGGTGGACAAGAGGAGCCTCTGGGATATTTTTAATGTTACATACTGTTGTATTATTTTTATTTATTCTACAACTAAGGGGGTCACAACACCATATATGTTTATGCATTAATCTACCACTCTGATGCAATCTAGGTTCTGGTCCACACATCTTCTATGGGTTGTAAAATTCGAGTCATGCAGATTTTCTCAAAATCTTTCATTTTACATTTAGCTGGAGGTTAAGTCAAGTCAAGATTGTATAGGAGTTTGTGCGAGGTACCGGACTTGATAATGGAGTTGTCTGTCATAATTTTTGTATTATTTTTATAAAACAACTGTACCTTGCCATTTTTACTTGAAAACATGCTAAGTCATTGATTATTTTGATGGGGCCATAACATTTAAAACATGAAGAGGTCAAGTTTTGTATTGATATGGCTCCATTGTTGTTTGCGACTATTCCGCAAATGTCAGGGTAGGAAGCCTCCGTAATATGTTGAGACATCATCAACATCCTATTTAAGAGCTAGGCTCTTGTCAGTGTAGCCTCCTTGGTTTCTCACAGTTCATAGCTAGCAAGTCAAGCTGACCTCTTTATAGCTTTGATCTTCTTCCTTATTTGTTCATTATACACCATTTTTGGTTTTTGTTCTTTCTTTTCCCTTCTATCTGCCCCTCAATTAACAATATATTCTTCCCATCAATTAGCAATTTATATATTATTTATATGAATCAAAATTGTCAGTTTTTGCAGTTATTAAAGAGTATTCTGTTGAGACAAATGACAAATTGCCAGTTATTGAAAGCTTTTTGCATTGGTTTTGATTATTCTGTCCTTAGTATTTAGTTGGAATAGATTGTACTATAGATATAAAGCAATTAATTGCTGATTATGGTAAATTTATACAAAGAATATTAGTGGGGAGTGGATATTGAGTAGGAAATAATTGATATTGATTGATTCAACGCCTCCATGGTCGAATGATTACCTTGCTGATCTGCCACTCAGATGTTTTGGCTTTGATTGCTGGACTGGAAGAAATATTTGTATGGCCTCCATTTCTTTCTCTTGTGAGTGTAGGTTGTCTATGTGTGTGTCTATGGTCCCGCAATACAGGGTTGCCCTAGTGTGGGACAACCCTGAGAGTGTGCATTATTAATATTATATTATTGGATGGATGTTTTTGGAAAGGCGATCATAAAATGGGGAATTTATTTAGGGGCAGTTAAAATTGTCAGAGGTTAATACTAAGCTTTTAGTATTAACCTCTGACAATTTTAATTTAATATGTAGGATTTAATAGGTAGGAGCCAAGGCCGACAGCATTAAAGAACTGAAGGACCTTTCTTGCTCCAACACTTTTTATGTTCTCTGGTTGTGATCTGTGCGTTCCCAGTATGGAACTTTGTACGCCCATCTGGTGGCAGCACTGGGTGAGGAGATGCACAGGAATTTCAACCGCCTAGTGGCAAAACAGACCAACTTGCTGATTTTGATTAAAATCGCAATCAATCTGATCAGATGGCCCGTCCAAGTCTCGAAATCAGATGGGTTTCCGAGCTAGAAGATGAATGCTTAATTGTTCCGATTTGAAATGCCAAAAGTTTCCAATCGGCGGAAGAGACGCAGTTTCCGATCGGGAGAGGCAATCGAAATCAAGCTGTAGTACTTAGTGACTAAGTATTAAATAAGGAAGAGGATGTTTATAAAAATTTGGGAGAGATAAAATTTCACAATCGTGTGGAGAGATAAAGTTTCACAATCGTGTGGACTTGTTTATGTAAATCTCTGTAAATGATAAGTATCAAATTTTTGGATAAAGAAATTACTTATTAATGGATAAGATAAATATTGATTTCTATAATTATAATGACTTACTCATGTAAGTAGAAACTATTTGGTATTTAATTAGAATCAAGCCAATTGTCTGTATGCTGTTATGCACGGAAACAGCCTTCATGAACTGCCATATCTGACATATTTGTCAAACCGCGAGAGATTTGTGATCTTACACAACTTCCAAAAATGGACATTGTTCGCAAGTGTACAGAAGCACAGATCAAGATAACAATGTACCTCCAGTGAAACAGATTTAACTGCAAAAAATTGTGTGAAAAAACACAGACATATTATTCATACCTTCGTTTTCCCATAGAGGGCGTAATGCTTATTGAATAATCTCAGTACAGAGCTAAAAAAGTGACCTCAAAAGTCATTTATATAGTTTGCCACCCTTAGAGGTGGAATATTTTGTTCAAATTTGAATGCGACCATTACATACCCTCTTTCCAACAAAAAAAGAATCATCAAACTTGGTTCACAAATATCTTCATAAAATAAATAGTTATTGCATAACACACATAAAAAAAAATTAAGTCTAATTGAGAACCTCCTCCTTTTTTTGAAGTAGGTTAAACAGTGTAACATTTAAGAATTTGTCAAATGTGCTTTCCCGGAGGATACTTAATATCGAGTGTAGGAATACTAATCTATACTAACGGTGGCCATCTTCACAGGAATATGCTAATTACCATGACTTCTTGGTTCTTGTCGTTTTCGTCAGTTTGAAATCGTTAAACCTTCTGCTTTGCAAGCTGAAGCCGTAGGTTCGAATCGGGCTCGCACCTCTGAGTTTTTATGTGCGAAATTTAATGAATTAACGTGAAAATAAGAAAAAAGATTAACTAACGTAACACAATAACCGAAAGTATTACTTTGCACATTAACAAACTTGTCAAACAAGTTCACATTCAACATAATACATTACAACAAACTGGCAAGAACCTGTTCTTTCGAAATGTATGTAATAATAATGTAACACTGTTGAATAGCAGGTAAAGAAAAGATCCCGGGGATAAAAAGACCATATTTTTGTTACATGGATTTTGCAAGGTTTCTTTGAAAGGTAATTCTTAGACTTTTGATGATATTTTGAATAGAAAATAGCACCTGGGAATGTCCCTGACAAACTACAGTTAGTGCCACACCAGTAGATAATTTGGCGCTGTCGTTTCTCGATTGAAAGGCGCCAAAATAATACGACTTAATATTCATTACTTATAATTTCGGTGGCAATTTTTATTATTTATATACTGTACAATATCATCATAAAATATTGTTATTTAATTAATATTTCACAATAATATACTCGAATACTTAAATAATAAATAATACAAAATAAAATTTGCCACTGAAATTTGGTAGATGAAATGAGGCCATGAGAACCATAGTGGCCTAACTCATTTTTTTACAATATTGAGTTTATGATTTTTTCTAGTTCAAATTGATCATTTTGATAGAACCAGAAAGGCTAAAAGTGATACAACGAATTTTCACTAGATGGCAGCATAATCATTGTTATGGTTTTTAGTCTGTGATCTAAATTTGAGGTTGCCATACTGGCCTAAGTAAGATAGGCCACTATGGCTTATCCATTGAATTAGGCCACTATGGTTCTCATGGCCTCAAATAAACTTGAAAATCATCCAAATATTAAAAACGACAACAACGTCGTTCCATTTATAGATCTCAATGCTGAGCACGGCTCTCCTCTCATGGGAGAGGGTTTAGGTGATAGTCGGCCGCGCTGACCCGTGTTATTATACGAGTAAAAGCATCTACATTGTCTTTTAAACGAATTTGTGACTTTGTGAAGAGGAATGTCAAAAACAGCTAGTTTATCTTTACCCCTCGTATGCATTCTTATCTCTGTCGCTATATATATATTTTTTTTAATTTTTCACAAATTTTATTTTTTTGAACAAGTCGTACGCCTGATGGTATGTTACACGCCTGTTCATAAGATGTGCAGTGCCACGCAGAGCTTTAAATCGCAAAGATCTGAAGGGCACTGCCACTGCGCATGTCACCCTGAGACATAAGCTGAAAATTCCGATGTGCCTGTAATTTCACCACCACCCTTACCCTTCAAAACCGGAACACAGTAATGCTGACATTACTGCTTGGCGGCAGCAATAAGTAAGGTGGCAGTACTACCCTGGACGAACTCTTTTACAAGGAGCTCTACTGCTACTATTCTTCTAACACCTTCATCATCAGTCCATTATACTTCCCACTGTTGGGCACGGGTCTCCTCTCGGGCGGAAGTTTAGGCTATAGTTCTCCACCTTGGAGCAGTGCGGGTTGGAGATGTCACACGGTTTCCGAGAGTTGTGAACCTTCTTCGACGTGCAGGTTATATCACGATGTTATTCTTCACCGAAAAGCGCATGGTAAATTTCTAATTAAATATACACGCATATAAATTCAGAGACACTTATAAGAGCCTATGCACACGGGAGTATTTTATACGCGCAGACGACATGCGTCATTTGCGCGTATACGTGCCTCAGTGGCGCTGCTGGAATGCATTTCGCCCCGGCGAAGTTGTCGCGTCCATTCAATTATAGCTCAAGCCGATTCCGCCTTAGTAAGCGTGATGTGTCCCTTAACACGTTCACAGTCCCCCATGTAAAGGCCGAAATCAACCCCTTTAGTCTACCGGAATTGGTGTGAAATAGTGTTGGTTTTGTCTTTCTCTCTCACATTATAGTAATTAAAATACAAAAAGTTACACTTTTATAGAAAATACTTTTTTTATAATATCATGTGATGGGCCGAACATTTTTAATCAAATGACGGGACAAACTCGTCGTGCCGAGTGCGAGCGCCTGGTGGCCAGTGCATAACAGTTGCTTTTGCAGTTGCACTTAGAGCTTTAAATCACAAATATCCTAGGGGCACTGCCACTGCGCCCGTCACCCTGTAATATCACCAGCACCCTTAACCTCCCAAACCGGAACGTAGTAATGTTCACATTACTGCTTGGCGGCAGAAATAGGTAAGATGGCATAGTACTTCCCTGGACGACTCTTCCACAAGGAGTTCTGCTGCTACTAAAAATTTCTTTACAATTAATAATACAAAAATCGAACACGCAGAAAAAATCCCTTGATCTGGCCAGATTCGAACCGACGTCTTCTAGCATACCGTGCTAGATGCTATACTAACTAAACCACGGAACAAACCAGCGGATCTCACGAATTGTTCTGTGTGCTTGCGTCGTATCTTAGTATTTGGTTTTTCAACGACTTTTTATTAATTTTTATTTTATTTCGTCACCCAGTTAGATACCTTTACAACTACCAGCCCCGGCTAGAGATGCGCAATTCATTGTATTTAAATTTTTATTGAATTGATGTTCAATTATTTTTATGTGAAATTACTCCACTACTTTGTTTAATTATTAATACAAAGATCGAACACAGAAAAAAGTCCTTCGATCTGGCCGATCTATTTGCCAATTTCTTTACACTTTTCCGTTGAATGCGTGAGAAAACTCTCAGAACCGAAATGTCAGCCCCTAGCCGATCTTAGAACAGTATCACGAAAGACCACATTGTGATCGATAAGCGTTAACTACATGCGTCATATTCATATCACTACGGTGCTGTTCGACTGATATTAAATTCCGGTTGTGCTCGTTGCTGTTGATTTGTTATTAATATTATTTCCTTAATGGCGGCCACTAATAGGCTTGGGCCAGTGTCAGTTTCGATGTATGTTGTCAGTTAATATTGATCGAGAACAACAACGTTTAGGCATTAGGAAGGTATTTATTAGGCACGAGGCCAAGAGCACGTCAAGTTTCACAGTCACACCTTTAGAATGAAAGTGACCCAACACTTGGAAGATTTGAAGTTGTGACGTTTTGCACTATCACGCACGATACGGCTAATCCATCAGTTAAATGTCACTCAGCGATCTATGGAACGAGCTAGGGTCGGAGTTTCTCTGAAGGATAAGATTCGAAATGAGGTTATCCGATAGAGAAACAAGCTCGTCGACAGCTAGTAGAATGAGCAAGTGGAAGCTGGCCATATCTGTCGAAGAACCGATTGGAGAAACGAATTCTTGAGTGGAGTCCACGACTGCAGACTGATTCGAGTGGTCTTAGAAGGCTACTTTTCCGAACATATGGCGATAGATTGGAGTGAGAGGAGAGAGAGGAGACCGGAGCTCCTCAGGGCTCCGTACTGTCTGCAACTCTCTTTCTGCTGCATATCAATGATATGCTAATTCCAGGTACCTTTGCGTATGCTGATGACAGCACAGTTGTAAATAGGTACTTGACCAATGCAAGGGTCAGTGGAGAGGAAATCCAGTCTAGTCGAGAGTCCATGGTTAGCCGTTTAGATTTGACACTCCAGGCAGTCTCCAAGATTGCTTGTCAAATTAACGCTACCAAAACGCAGGCGTGTCTATTCTCCACGACCCTTTGAGCTGACTCCGACATTTCGTGATATGTCCATACCGATAGCCGATTGTCTCCAGCTACATGGAATAGACCTCGTCCAATTTGAACTTCGGCAGATACATTAAATCCATGAACAAAAATGCAGCAAGGAAGCTTGGGATCCTTTCCAGGGTGAGGCGTCACTTTACACCGGGATAGTTGCTTCAGCTGTACCAAGCACAAGTCCGATCGTGCATGGAGTACTGCTGCCAACTTTGGGATGGCTCTGCGACATATCAACTGGCCACTTTGGATTCAATTGACAACCGTGGGAAGAGGTTTATAGGCGACTCGGAATTAGCGGAGGCGAAGCTGCAGAGCCTTGAACACCGCCGTGAAGTTGCCTGCTTATCGGTATTTTACAGGATATATCACGGAGAGTGTGCGATGGAATTACACGATTTAATTCCGCCTTCCCCTTTCCATCACCGGGGGACTAGGCGTAGGCTTGGGTTCCACCCCTATGTTGTTGATATTCCAAAGATTCGCACGAAGCGTTACGCTTCCACATTTATATTGCGAACGGCTATAGAGTGGAATTCCCTGCCTGCAGACTTGTTCTCTGAACGTTATAACTTGGACCTTTTCAAGGCGATAGTGAATAGGCGTTATTTAGGTGTGCATGCTCCATCGTCGACCTCATCGTCACTTTCCATCAGGTGAGATGGAGGTCAAAAGCGCACCTATATTTTATAAAAAAAGAAAAAAAACATGGATGCGACAAGCTGAAGACCGGGCGAAGCGCAAGCGGCCTATGTTCAGCAATGGAAAGTGATAGGCTGATGATGGATTTATTATTCTTGAAGTATTAAAGATTAGCTTAGCCAGCGTTATATCCTGAAATAAATTCTGATTACTATATTAATATTTCAATAATATTGAGATTATAATCTCTACAGAATAGTAAAAGACCGACCTCAAAAGTTGTGGAATTACATCTATTTGCCAGGTTTCATTGAAATCGTTTCACCGGAAAGTGCGCGAAACCGGATTGATCCCCTAGTTAGCCACCTTCATAGGTGGAATATTTTCTTCAAATTTAATTGAGACCAATACTGAGATACCCTCTTTCCAACAAAAAAAGAATCATCAAAATCGGTTCACAAATGCCAGAGTAATCGCGTAACATGCATACATTGGGTTATGGGTGGGTTAGGGATGGGTGTGTGGGTGGGTCACTCACCCACTCACTCAAATAAAATAAGTAAGATCCATAGTGTCAAGTTTAAGCTTACGGTGTGTGTCAGGCATGTACCAGGGTTTACCGTTATAATTCTCGTGCACTCGTAGTGTTTGTATACGAAATTGTACTTTTTCATATGACCGCTAGAGACGCTATTTTTTAATGATGGTTATCATTAAAAAATAGCGTCTCTAGCGTAATGGGATGAATAAGTTGAACTTCTAATCCAATTTTACCCTTGTTGGTTTTTTTCTTACTTTAGAGGGGAGTGAGGCTACTGTACCAAGTAGCAGCAGAGCTCCTTGTGAAGGAGTTTGCCCAGGGAAGTGCAGTCTTACCTATTTCTGCCGCTAAGCAGTAATGTGAACATAACTGCATCGATTTTGAAGGATAAGAGTGCTGAATGCTGGTCGGTGCCCCTAAGATCTTTGCGACTTAAATCTAACCTAACCTCACTAACCTAACCAAACCAAACAAACTCATGACGTAAAGTGTATAGGATTAAGGTTCAAATTGACCTTATCTAGGAGTCTACTCTCGTTCTCCGTCCGAAACAATTACTGTCAAATAAGTAATATTTACTCGAACGAATTTAAAAGACAATGTCAAATATGAAGCTTCATTCGCATCATGCGTCTTTTAATTTTATCGAGTATTACGTATTTGGCTGTAATTGTTTCGAACGAATGTCGGATGGAGAACCGGATATACGGCCATGGCCGCAAGATGCAAGTGGCAGAGATGTGTCCACCAGACTGCGACTATAGGTTGATTTTTTTAAAGATATCAAGTAAAGAAACGAGCAAGTCGTGCAGCTCGTGACAAGCGACACTCCTATTTATTACAGCGGTAGAGCTCCTTGTGAAAGAGTTCGTCTAGGGAAGTATTGCCACGTTACTTATTTCTGCCGCTAACCAGTAATGTTAGCATGACTGCGTTCCGGCTTAGAAGGGCAAGGGTGCTGGTGAAATGACAGGCACTTGGCTTACGTCTCAGGGTGACCGGCGCAGTGGTAGTGCATCTCAGATCTTTGCGATTTAAAGCTCTGATTGGCACTGTAACTGTTAGGGACAGGCGTATAGCTTACCATCAGGCGCACGACATGTTCGTTCCGTCATTTGATATTATAAAAAAAAAGTTGCAGTGCCACTAAAAGTACAGACAACGGCACATCAGACAACACATTTTTGTTCGAAAATCGCCTCTAGTACAACGGAACAAGATACGTCAATGTGTAGCTTGACGTGCTGGCGTGTGTACAAAATCTTGTTAACACTATCGACGCATCTGAGATATTTAAAATTAACAGACGTGGGGCTCAGATATTCTGTATTGGAACTAATGTTATCATTTTTAAAGATCATTTTGGAATGCGTCAGAAGCGACTTGCAAAACAAAAATTACCAATTGAAATCACTAATACAAGATGACTTAAAAAGAAACTTTATTGTGTGGGGCGAGCAGTCATATGCACCAAGTCACAATGGATACAGATAGTCAATCTCTATGATAACTACAGGAAAACGTCTTTATTATTATCTCAAAACCATTCATAAAGTTTAACTTTTTACCTTAAGTACTCCAAACCGGTTTCATCTACACAGTGAATATTTAACATCTTTGCTGCCTTCCGACATTCTTCATTTTCTTCTTTTTTTACAATGCTGTAGTCTAGGCTCTCCTCTATGAGTAGAATTACTGAATGAATATAGGGTTGTGTTTGAATGATGTTTAAAAAAATAACACTGTCACTCAGAGCTTTGAACCGCAAAGTCAGATCTTTGGGCCTGAGCAGTAAGTTGACAAGTCCCATGTGCCTGCAATTTCACCAAGCTCACTTTGAACGACTTATCACTCACTAACTTTTGTAATTGGAAATACTATTTATTGTACATATTGTGTTACATAATTTTATTCAAAGATTTCATCATCATCAGCCTATCGCAGTCCATTGCTGGACATAGGCCTCTCTCAATTTGCGCCTTTGTGCCCGGGCCTCTGCTTGTCGCATCCATCCGCTGCCTTAGCCTTTCGCAGATCGTCACTCAAATCGACGTCTTACGCTATCCTTGCCGAGCCGTGGTCTCCACTCAAAAACTCGTTTACCGGTTCTTCGATATGGTAAACCTGATGCTACTTCAGCTTGCTTATTCGGTTTAGTACACATCCGTCATATTCCAGTTTCGTCAGAAATAGTTTTTTTCATGATTTCAGTTCAGGTTCGTCAGGAATGACGAATGTGGACAACCAATAACGACATTTTCGTCAAATTCCGCTTTCGTCGTTTGGATTTAGTACACATCCGTCAGATTCCTCTTTCGTCAGATCATTTCTTTTACAAATTTTTTAAACGTAGGTACTAAATAGTACAAAAAAGGTACTAAGTTTTGATACAATTTAGTCAGGATTCGTTAAGATACACCCGCCATTCTGACTCAGAAAAAAAGAACTGACAAATTATGAGAAAAGCGGAATTTGACAAAAGTGTTCGTAAATAAACTTTCTGACGAAAACGGAATCTGACGGACAAGGAATCACGATAATTTTTGTTTCGTTACCAGCAACAAATTTCTGACCTATACGGAATAAAGAAATGATCTGACGGATGTGTACTAAATCGCTTATTCTACAAGCTATGTGGACTACCTTGGTTCTTTGTTGGATAACCTCATTTCGACCTCATTTTACTACAAATCACTACAGTGGTATATCAGGTATCGATATAGTTGCAAAATAATAAAAACCTTCGGAGACTCGACATACCTTGCTTGGTCACTGACATAATGCATTTAAATCGATCTTAATATTAAACTTAAGGAATAAATCTCTAAAGAATGCACATAAACTCACGTACGTAACGGAATAATTACTATTTAGGGCAAAAAGCACTTCAAAACTGACAGTCAGTATTTTTACGCGTGATGTGATACTACGACTACGCTAATATATACTTTTTTGAATACCCACATTTTTAAAATTGAGTTTTGAGCGTTACCTTATATGGACGGGCCCCAGCAACTCTCGAAGCACGGAATTCGTAATTACGCGGCCGTAATTAGCCTTTCCCACAACGGATGACCTACAGACTCGAGTTTCGATCGTAAATAGAATAGTCCCCAACAGGGGGACAAGCTTGTAGGGACTCGTGGAATATACCGAACTAAGAATGTATGACAACGCTTCGACAAAGTTTCGAAAGAATGTGTTTTCGTTGATGGACTTCGAGAGTGACTCTTTTATCCCGCAGAAAAACTCCGAGCATAACACGTTTCATAGGTCAAAATCAATACGTAGTAATTTAATCCATCAATAGCATTGTTTCGAATTGTGTTTCCTAAGAACAGATGTTGTATAGGCCATAAAGAATTGTACGATTATTATGAGCTGTATGAGTCATGTTTCGCGGTAACGGTTGACGGAGACATGTTTAGTTTACATGATTCAGTCATTTGGCATTTTCCTCTTTTGCATGCGACTTTTAATTTTGTTTACTAACCGACTTCAAAACGGAGGTTTGAAAAACACGTCGTACAAAATCGCATCCTTAGTGAAACATAGAGGCTTATCCAAACTAATATTATAAATACGTAAGTAACTCGTCTATTTGTTACGTTTTCACGCCTAAACCGCTGAATCAATTTTAATAAATTTTGGCATAGAGATAGATGGGACCTATTAGAAGGACATATGCTACTGTTTGTCAGAAAAGTAAGTCTAGAAATGGAGTTAAATAGGGGAGGAAAAGTAGTACTTATACTACGCAGACGATGTCGCAGGCAACAGCTAGGAAATCTATCTATAGTATCCTACGGAGACAAGGTGGATAGCCTGGTTTGGACGTTAAGCTTCAACAGAACTGAGTCGTTGGTGAGAAAATCCATCCAATGGATTCGCAACATTTTCCTCTAGCAAGATGTGAATCTTGAAGGCGTCAATGTGACCGCATTTCGTTCCGCCATTTTTAGTGTCCACGTTTCCGCCCCATAGTTGAAAATGGAAAACATCAAAGAGCCCACCAATCTCATCTTGGTTTTACGCGCGATGCTGCAGATGCTTAAAGCATCTTAAAGATGCTATGGCCCAATTACAGAGTATACTAATAATAGGAATAGTTATTCCTATTCGCCGAATCTCCTTTACGGACGAAACAAAAATCTAAATAACTGTTGCTAATTTCTCAATTTCAGATTTGTTTTTTGTTGCGTTTGTGAAGTACGGCACTTTTATTATTATCAAATTATTATACATATTTATTTAAAATGAATCCAAATAGAACCTTAACTCAATACAACAGCTCTCAATTATGTATAAATACGGCGATAGTGTACATGCACCGGTTCTACGCGTTCCACTCCTTTACACAGTTCCATCGGAATGCCATTGCCGCGGCCGCACTCTTCCTTGCTGCAAAGGTACGTATCAACATGGACCAATGACAACAGGACTGTTAATCGCAATACAAGAAAGCGCAGTCGGGTATTTCGATACCTCCAATGAACACTGCCTCCGTGGCCGAACGGTTACCATGCCGGACTGCCACGCAGAGGGCCCAGGTTCGATTCCCGGGCCGGCAGAAATATTTGTACGGCCTACATTTATTTCTCTCGTGAGTTTGGGTGTATATTGTGGTTGTCTATGTGTGTGTCCATGGCACCCGCGTCACAGGGTTTCCCTAGTGCGGGGCCATGTTGAGTGTGTGCGTTGTTATTATTTTATTGTATTATTACACTGCGTTAACTTTTTTTGGTCATTTTCTGATATTTTTGTAAACAGAAATATTTATTTACTAATATTATGCTCCCGGAATTTTGTGAAACAAAATAAATAACTAAAAAACAAAATTCGAGAAAAAAAAAAACAAAAAATCTAATTTTTTATTTATTTTGATATTCAATTATTTTTATGTGAAATTACTCCACCAGTTTGTTGTAATTATTAATACAAAGATCGAACACTCAGAAAAATTCCTTCTATTTACTAACCGACTTGAAAAAGGAGTTTGACAAACACGTCGTGCAAAATAGCATCCTTGGTGTAACAGAGAGAGGCATATCCAAAAACGAATTTTGTCGAACAAAATAAGAAGAAGACAGGTCCAAATTTGCTTGCCGTAGTGTTCATTAGAGGAATCTATTTAGTACAGACTGGTACCAAATAGTTATTTTTGTAATTAATTTGTTTTACATTGACGATTGCAGTCTGTCAAAGCTACTCTAATTTCGAGTGATAACAAACAAATCAACTAGATGGCGGTTATTGCATACATTTTTATGAATACTGCCGGTTATTCTTTTATTTAGTATAGGATTAGCGACATCTATCCATGATAGGAAGCGTTAATTTTTAAATTAGTTTGCAACACAATGCCATCTATTGTTACTGTTCAGAAAATAGTTTTAGGCTCGTGCTCAAAAATTATTTGAATAATATTACGAGGAAATAGAAAAGACCACTTATTTGTCCATAATAAAGAGGAATTAATTTATGTCCTCTGTCATTTACGTAATATAAACAACTTCCAAGCTATCTATCAGCGTCATTTAGATTTAAGATGGGATTTTGACCTTTTTTCGAGTTACGATCTTGTAGTATGAGGTTAGCAGTTCTCTTGGTTATTGGTCCTGGCATCAACAAGCTTTCACAATTACAATATCATCAACTATTACTTCGATAGTAATCTGCACCCATCGAGTATATAACCAGAAATAGAGACGAAATGTCATTTAATTTGTTTTAAACTATTCTGCCATATCATTACTGTGACATCTGCGCTCCGATTGGCCAGCCCGAACTCGAAACAATTACTTGGTACTTGGTGTAACGGGCTGGTGTTCGCAACTCGACCCAAGGCGCCTATTTTGCGTGTGTGTCGGGTGTCGTCAATTGTTTCACTTAAACTTGACCAGTTTAACTTGAGCTTTGCTATAATGGGCGAAAATTGAAAAACTACATATTTAATATGTAATTACCGATGAAACGTGATGCCGTTAGTTTTGTAATTAGATGTTTTGCTGTTTTTCCCACACCACCGAATGGAACAGCCCCCCATTGTTAGAAATGTTTGTTGCAGTAAATACATAATACTTTTGGAATATACGGAGACGTACACACAGTTGTTGGCGCTGTACTATTTCAGCTTTCAAATTTGTGATTTCAGTGCAAACGAGAGTTCATATTTAAAAGTGATATAAGGCCCATTTGCCTGATGAGTTGCCATGGATGGATGGCCCTTATTTCGTCTCTATTTCTAGTTATATACTCAGTGTGTACACCATACTACCAGTGTAATACTTTCTTGAAGTTTAGCTAAATACAAGGTGGAAATTGGAGACCGTTTAGCAAGGGCAGCTACCTTAACTGTCATAGCGAATCGTAAGAAAAGCTGGAAAAAAAAATGTCAGTTGGTCCCATGGATACTTTTTATCCTGATTGTAGTTTCTCCAACATATTGTTAGTCTTGTTATCCGTGGTGAGAGACTGGCATCTTATATTACAAGCTTACGATTCGTTTAGGTAGCAGTATCTTACAAACATAATGTGGAGTAGATTTTATTATATGCTTCTAATTTTGCACATGTACAACGTTATGTTTGTGGGGGGAAATAAATAAATATACACTCTCGGACACAATTCGAGCCACCTTGCGTTTTTAGCCTTAAATAAAAACATCATAGTTATCGTCGAAGAAAAAGTTTTCTCCGGTTTTTTAAATTCAAATTTTCAACAAGGACTTAGCAAATGACGTTTAGTATACCAGTTTCGAAGTTGCCTAACAGTTTTTGATAAATTATGGATCATGGCTCGAATTATATGTCCGGGAGTATATATTATTATATTATCCTGGATCGAAAGGCATGAAAAAAAAAAATTAGTGAAAATTACATTTTATCTTGATGAGTGTATACCATTTTTTTCAAAATCTGTTAAGAGTCTATACAACCTCAAATGGCTTTGGTTGATTCCGCATAACAGAGAAAGTGTTGAACAAATCACTTTGAAAAATTATACAGTAAAATATAGGTAATGCACTGATAATGTACTGACTGGTAATGTACGGTGTGAAAACACGATTCCTGAAAATGTTCACGGTACAAAAAAAATACATATTACAAGACAACCGCTCGTACGCAATAGTTACTTTACATATACCAATGATTTTTTAAATATCAATTTAACTAAATAGAACACATTTACTATACGATATACATTTTTCAAATGGCTTTAACTTTGTTTGTAAAAAAAAAACAATTTTGAAATAAACCAAGTGTTCCTGCCGCTCGACCCTAGCAAAATGAAAAAATGAATTCGATCTGAGGTAAAATCGGCTCTTAAGCAAAATCAGCGTAATTAAATTTTTTTTAGGTAATAATACAACTTCAGGTGCTAATATCTGAAAAGTTACCGAAATGCGAATGGGTTAGTAATGACAAGGAGGACAGATTTGGTAACCTCAGAAAAATCTGGCACAAAGTTTTTTTTTTCGTGAATTTGTTTTAAGTTCTTAGGTTTTCGCGATCGTTACACATAGGAAATGAAACTATTTTTCCGGATTTAAATCGCGTATATTTGTTTTCTCTAACACTTCAGTCAAAAGGTGGTACCACCTCGGTCAACCTTGACCATGGAACCTGTAAAGGGCCCGATACGTCGGTTCGTTTGAAAAAACAAATACGCGAATTAAATCCGGAAAAATAGTTTCATTAACTATGTATACATTTGTTGTCTTCTTTAGTTACCAAAATTGAATTGTGATGTTTCCAGGTGGAGGAGCAGCCGCGCAAGTTGGAGTATGTGATAAAGGTTGCCCACGTCTGCCTCCACAGAGGTGAGGGGGTCAACGCACTCTCGCCTGAACAGTACCAAGAACAGGTATGTTATTAATCATTGTATTCGATTTTCGAAAGCTAGTCACCCATCACAGAGTAATAATTATAACAGATTTCTTCGATTTTCATGTGAAAGTGACCACAGAGTAAATTCGAGGAAAAAAACTCGTTCGATTTTCAAATGCAAACGACCACTCGCACTCTGAGAATGACAGTGACACAACACTAAATTTTTTATTTTGATTAGTGAACTATTGAAGTTCTGGAAATTGTGATAAAAAATTGCAATTTATTACTCAACGAAGATTTTGAATGCGGTTTTCCTACCTTACATGGTTTTAGAAATATTATAAAAATGTTCACCTACTTCTATAAAACAAAGGTATTTTTGAGAATTTCGTTTAGTATCACTATTCCTCGTAATCTTTTCATGTAAATTAACATTTCTTATTATGCAATAGCGTCACAAAGGACTCATAAAAACAAATTATGCAATGAAATTTAATTTTATGTTCTATAACTTATCCACTAACTAGCGTAGATCTGGCTCAGCAATCCTGTACTATATTAGTGTTAATGCAAAACGACTCTCCAAAAAATGACGTAATCTTGAAGAATTGTAGTAAGTAATAAATGTGAACGGAGTTAGTAGTCAATTGTTTCACAACTCCGAGATCTTTGTCACTACCAAAAAAAATGTCAGTATCGCGCTGTCTCGTATGCCCCGTTCCCCTTAAACAGCATAACGTCATTACATCATATAGCAAATTCTAGGCAAGCAACGAACACGGGGGTTTTTCCATTATAAAGGTCGTACTCTCAAATTCAAAATGACGTTAAAAATAATAAAAAAATAGTTTTTTGTTTAGTGACGTTGCCATTCTCAGTGTGTGGGAATAATAAAAATAAATTAATATTTTATTTAACTTAATTTAAAAAAACAATAAGCTTAGAAATATAATTGAGTCTAGATTTTGCATGCAGACAATAATAGACCAAGAATAACAAGAAATTACATAGACATTGTGACGCTGTCGTATTTATCAGTACAATTCAAATTGCTCAAAACGTGACTCGTTTATTAAAGTTATTTAACTTACAAGAGGAAAATAAGCTGTAAATCTGATGATATTTATATTGTAAACATGCATAATGATTAGTGAACATTCAATTGCATAATGTCGGGGATAGTGCAATTACGCCTAACTAGCATTTGATTATGAGTTTCCATTTTGGTAATTTAGCGGCCGAATCAAATCCGCGTAAGTGTCGTGGCAACCAAATTAGCGTGATTTACGGGAATCTATTGTTATCAGTCCATAGACAACATAAATTAATGCTTACTGTGCAAAAATGAGAGTCGTAGCCTTTGAAATCACAAAGTAATAACTTTATATTTGGTTTAATTCAGATACGCGCCTTTTACTAACGCTACATACGCGGTGTTGCACTATCTCCTACGATAAGTCACACTTTACTAAGAGATATTAAAATTAATTTTACATAATGATATTGATTGTATAGAATAAGAATAATATAATGTTTTTCTATCATGATATTCAATTATTAATGAAATTACTTTTGTTATTGTTACAATACAAAGAAAGAACGCTAAGATTTCTTTTTAAATTTCTTCGAATTGATAGGAGTGAATCGCAGCAGCAAACAATTCATTAAAACAAAAAACAAAGATGTGTAACATTAAATTAAATAGGACTTTATTCATCAAACACACTCACACATAAACATACAAAATCACTCGGTATTAAGTATTAATAAATTGTGTGCTATGAGTGATGAAAAGGACAAAGTCTCAGCATAGTGCTGTTTTTCAGTCTCCGCCTGTGTCCTCTGTCGGAACGTAAATATTGAACAAAAGGTCTACAACAAAACAAACATCGTTAATCTAACTATTTATTTACTGGTTATCCACCAGCGTTTACGGAGTTAGTCGGTGAGATAGATTATAAGAAAAATGAAAATCCTCTTATATACATTTTTAAGACTTTAATGGGTTAAAATATAGGAATGCATTAGTGTTACATTAAAATAAATTAATAAAATTGAACAAAATCCAAATTTCATTTAAAATAATAAGAGATTTCCATATTACAATCTTGCTTTGTAAACAATAGGACGGTCGGTATCTTTCATTAGATGACTGCGTTCTGAATAACGTTCGTAGTCTTTGCCGGTCGAGAACCTCGAGTAATCGTACGGGTGTGACGTCATTTCGGTTAGGTTTCGAATAGGACAGTTTGTCGTTCGACTCGGGTGTTGTGAATAAAAATAAAAATAAATCGTACGACAACTGAGTTATCGTAAGGGTCTGAATCGACCCCCAGGATGACAAAGGGTACAAATGACTGTTACCAGACATCTATACGGATTACTATTCCACAATCAACCAGGAACATGACGACTTCTGTTGCAAAATAAGCTATTCCTTGCACTTTCGTAGGTAAGACTCAAACGCGTAGATTCGAGTTTTCATTGAATTGATATTCAATTATAGTTATGTGAAATCACTCCACTAGTTTGTTATAATTATTAATACAAGGATCGAACACTCAGAAAAAAATTATTTGATCCGGTCGAATTCGAACCGACGTCTTCTAGCACGCCGTGCCAGACGCTGCTTAGTTGGCATAGATTCGGGTCCAGTCAACTCGAAGCAATTTTTTTTTATGTTCGATCTTTAAATAAATAATTATAAGAAGTAGTAAATTTTAATAGCAGTAGAACTCCTTGTCATAGAGTTCGTCCAGGGAAGTATTGCCAAGCAGTAATGTAACTATTACTGCGTTCCGGTTTTGAAGTGAAATAACAGGCACATGGGACTTGTCAACTTTTGTCTCAGGGTGACTAACGCAGTGGAAGTGGCCCTCATCATTACGATTTAAAGCACAGCAACTGTTATGGACAGGCCTATGGCTCACCATCAGGCGCGTAAAAAATCCCAATCAACGACTATATTGGGGTCGGCACAAAATATATTCCAGCCGTCATTTCCATACTCACACCTTTCCATGTCAGCTTTCATACAATCCATCCATCTTTTCTTTGGCCTTCCTTTTCCCTTATATCCCTCCTCATTCATACCTAACAGTCTTCTCGTCACATGACATTCTTCCCTCAGCATGACATGTCCATACCATGCTAACCTATTACTCGTCATCTGTCCGTCACTGGCGCGACTTTCAAACTTCCCCTGATGTACTCATTCCTTGTCTTATCCTTTCTCGTCACTCCATACATCCATCTGAACATTCGCATTTCCGCTCCATGCACAGTTCGTTGATCCTCTCTTTATATGTTAATTAATATACGTTATTTTATTGTTACAGGCGCAGGACCTAGTTTTCAACGAGAATGTACTCCTACAGACATTAGGGTTCGATGTGGCCATCGATCACCCTCACACGCACGTCGTGCGCACATGTCACCTTGTCAAAGGTGAGACAAGCGTTCACTGCGTGGAACGGAACGTAGGCGTGCGTTGACCGTGGAACGGAACGTCTTGTTGCGCTGCGGATTCGATTTACGAATGCGGTTGCCGGGTGGTTTGGCGGGAAACGGTGGTTTCTTTTCATACATTTGAATTACTTTTTTTTTATAATGGCGTTTGGCTTCCATTTATTTTTGTCCAGTGTTATCTCTTTTATTAATGAAAATGCGAAGACTTTAATTAAATTGTTACGAGCTA
>NW_020653739.1:427281-453376 GCF_003589595.1 Hyposmocoma kahamanoa | reverse complement strand
GGGAAGGAACTACTATAGGAAATGTTAATAACTGTATACGATAACTTTCGATACTGTTGATGGTCTATCGATAATTTTACTATTGGCGAACAACACTAGTGCGGTCCTCTCCCATATCCCGCAAAATACGGGAAGACTGTTTGTCCCGTCTCTGTATTCCACAGACGACAGGATGGCCTAGGTTATGCCTTTCAAAAATACAGGGTGAATTTTAATTCCTTGACCAAATTTGTTTCCATTTCTCAGGATATTAGAAAAATTTACTTACTCTATGTGTGCTTATTCGAAGTCTAAGTTCGTTTAGTATTTTATAATATGGTGATTGATTTATCGATCTGTTTGTAATAAACGCCATCTTATCACCCCATTAAAAATTTGGCCATTGTATTCAAATTCGCCTCCGGTAGATGACGACGTTTCTTATTGAAATAGATCCTCTCGTTGCAGCGCCGAAGGACCTTGCGCAGACGTCATACTTCATGGCGTCCAACAGTCTGCATTTGACGACTATGTGCCTGCAGTACCGGCCTACGGTTGTCGCCTGTTTCTGCATTCATCTTGCTTCGAAATGGAGCAATTGGGCGGTGAGTAATAAATGTTAACGTTAGTTCTACTATACTTGGTTTTTTTACAATTAGAATAATCTGTAAACAAAGAAACAGTGATCGTACTTACTTACTTTAGTAGTCACAGTACTGGATCTGGGGTGTGGCATATTGATTATCTGTACAGATCCCGCAGTCAAGCGAAGGCCGGCAGTGGTACTCGTACGTGGACCGCAGTGTCACCAGTGACCTGCTCGAGCGACTCACGGCCGAGTTTCTGCACATATTCGACAAATGCCCTTCCAGATTGAAACGCAAGATGATGACCATGTCGAACAGTGAGCTTTATTTAAAATTTATAACACACGAAATACACAGGAAGTTTATTGCTGAAGTTTAGCATTTAGTTTACTATCCAGTCCACAAGTTGTTTGTCCCGTCGCTTGATATTATAAAAGAAGTTTCAATTTACATTTCAAGTCTGATGTTCAGAATTGGTTTCTGAAAAGATCTCGATTTGGCTCTGAAATTCAGACTGGTTTGAAATGAATGAATGGATGTTGTGGATTGTCGGCACAAAGCAGACTGAAAGTGGATTTAAATGTAGGGAAAGGGGTAGGGGGTTCGTAATCTTTGCCTACCCCAGTGATTAAAAAGCCAATCTCCTAAGGAAATGAAACTATTCTTTTCGGATCTAAATTGCGTATATTTGTTTTTTCAAACACACCAACGTTAGGGTCCTTGCAGGTCGCATGGTCATGGTTGACTGAAGTGGTAGTCAACAACCAGTTATGTCTAATATTAATCCAAACCACCCTACCTTATTTTTAATTTTCAAAGAACATTCGAATTTACGTTACATGTGTATTACAAATTATTTCATTTTAACAATATAAATTATTTGTTAAATTGTATAATTAATTATTAATGATAATTAGAATAAATTAAAACATTAATTAGTACTGCAGTCTAATGTCTGCTTGGCATTTTTCAACAGAGGAAATACAGGATCCCAAACTGGTGGTACGAGGAAACCATCTTCCCTGTTGAAATTAGTATGTTTTTTAATTTCAATGGCCTGTCCCAGCATCCTGGTTAGATAACGGACTTCTTTTGCCTGCGTTTTGCAAACCTGGGTTTGCCAAACTCAATACACAAATTAATTGAGTGTGTCGGTTAATCCATGACATGCTCGCAGACTGCAGATTTATTTACACGGCGGTGTTTGACGTCAGCTATGTGTTCTTTGACGCGGGTACAAATACTTCGCTTCGTTTGTCCAATATAAGAGAGACCGCACTCGCAATCAAGCTTGTAAACTCCTGCATCCTGTGTGTGATTTAGATTCGAAAAAAATAGTTTCATTTCCTATGTGTAACAATCGCGAAAACCTAAGAACTCGATATAATATATATATAATAATTCTTCGATGGAACACCCCCACTTTAAAAGGTAATTATTGTTGTATAAACAGAGCACAAATTTAAAAAAATATATAGTAATTAAATAAATTATGTCTAAATCTATTAATGCAACGGAATTCAGTTATATATGTTATCAATATGTATTTCAATTTGTTAGATTGTTCTTTGATAAACAATATTTTAAGTCGAGTCGAGGCATCCTCAGGGACTGTTGACTGCTCGACGCTCGGCCGAGCGAGGAGGGAGGGTGGTATAATTAACTGCATGAAAAAATATTCAACACAAGCGCAGCTATTTTGCACGATTTAACCTTCACTGGGTTCGCGGAGTAGCAAATTAATTTACCTCTATTTTTATTCAAATTTAAAAACTGTAAAGTTTGCAAATAAATAAATAAAATAATCTCCTAAGTGTTAATTGTGATGTCCTCAGGCGGGAGTTCTCCCCACGCAGGCGCCCTGCCCCACGCGGGTGGCGCGGTGGCCAGTTCGCCTTTCGACAAGAAACACGCTCAGAGCAACGACGACTACGACAAGAACTCCTTTGATAAAGGTGAGTGCATTAGTAGCATAATTTTTGAATACCGATTCTACCTATCATAACTTATTTTTAGAAAAGAACGCAACCTTAAAATTTGTAGAGAAACATCTATTTGCCAGGATTTATTTAAATCGGTTAACGGAAAGTGAGTGAAATTCAATAAAACCGATTTATCCTCTAATTTACCTCCTTTGGAGAAGGAATATTTACTTCAACTATATTATATGTTCACTACAGAGAAACCCCGTTTCCAACAAAAAGAGAATCATTGGAATCGGTTCACAAATGTCGGAATTATCGCGTAACATTTACGAAAAAAAATACATCCAAATTGAGAACCTTCCCATTTTTTGAAGTCGTTTATAGATTTTACTATAAACATTTTGGTCAATTTCATCCTGGAAAATCTCTATAATCGCCCTTCTGAGCGGTCCGTGTCCAACAAACCTTGCACGTAGCCCACTTCACTTAATTATTATATTAAATGAACTCCCGCCATCTATGTTTCCTAAACAAATTAATTCGTCAACGCTGTTATAAATAAAAATAAAACTCGTGTTTCACAAATCAACTTAGTTACTAAATACCTTCTCTCGATTTTCGGTCTCAACACAATGTAACAAGCTTTTTTTAAAACAATCAATGGGTTAAAATAGCAAAACGTTTTTCTAAACGATTTTGTAAGCTACAAACTAAAAAGCGTTAAAGTGAAAAGCACTTTCATAAATACGCTTTTTAAATATATACGTATTAACGTTCGTCGTCTATGCCTGTATAAATGACGTTTTACAGAACAGTAAATATTGAACAAGTTTTGTTTGCTCCACAGAATACGAGCGCGAAAGGCGGCGGCAACAAGCCCCTGGCGGCTACGCACCAGCCACTACATCGAGCAGTCAGTCCCAGCCCTCTCAAAAGATAGATTATATCGCTTACAGAGAGAAGAGAGAGAGAGAAGAACGAGAACGGAGGGAGGAGCGGGAAAGACGGCAACAACAGGCCATGCAACGGGCTGAAAGACCCGAGAGACCGGAAAGACCAGAACGACCAGACAGACCGGAGCGTGTCGAAAGACCGGATAGACCGGACCGGGTCGAAAGACCAGACAGACCAGATCGGGTCGAAAGACCAGATAGACAGGAGCGTCCAGAAAGACCGGATCAAAGACCAGGAGTACCACAACAGAGACCAAGTAGTTCACAATCAATACCCCACCATCAAAGACAACCTAGCCAACACCACCACAAGCCACATCACCCGTGGCCCCATCATAAACCTCCCCACCACAAACCTCCCCATGACCACAGACATCATCGACCGCCATCCCTTCCTACGGCCACGGCTACAGCCACAGCCACAAATGCTCCTCAACCGCAAATACCTAACCACCCAGATATACCACCGCAAAGAACAAGACCACCGTCATTGTTCTCACCAGAAAATGTGACTACCCCATCTGCAGCTGCGGCTGCAGCTCCTAGAAGGCCACAGCTTGCTGTCCAACCTCGACTCAAACCTGAGGGTCGACCACCTCCTCCAACTCAACCTCCTGTGTCAGTCCCTGAAAAACCACCAAGTCCAAAGAAACGACCTGACCCATCAACAGCAATACGAGATATGCAACCACCTGCTATACTTTCTCCGTTTTCATCGCCACCAGCAAAAGAACAGAAACCAAGACAACGGATTCAATCCAATTCTGAACCAGAATTAGTTCCAGTTGTTAAAAAAATAGATGAGACGCCGGGATATGAGAATGTTATAAGAGATTCTCAACGAGGAAATGCTATAAAAGCTAGACTTCCCGAAGTTAAACACGAACGGCCTATTAAACAAGAACCAATACCTTCCCGGTCACTTAATGGCATCGAAACAGATCCTACATTAGTCTCAAATCTTCTTAAAGAAAGTTTAGCTAAACCTGCTCCCATAACTGTTGCGACAGAAAAGAAATCTCCATTAGAAATAAAGAAGGAGCCTGTAACTGAACCACAACCTCCCCCTCCTGCACCTGTTCAACCTGAACCACCTCCCCAAATTCAAGAAGAACCACCCGAACACCAAAAACACAAGAAAGAAAAGAAAAAGAAAGACAAACACAAACACAAAGACCGTGACAAGACAAAAGAAGAACGTAAGAAACACAAAAAAGATAAAGATAGAGATAAGAAGAAAGAAAGTCCAGTTCAACCTAATGAAACGGATGGAACATTGAGAATAACGATACCTAGGGATAAATTTTCGACAAGTCCAGGTCTCAAAATAAAGATACCCAAGGAAAGATTAGCTGCACCGCCGCCGCCGCCTCAGTCCTCCAGTCTCAAGATCAAGATATCGAAAGAAGTTCTAGAGACTTCTAGAAAACGCAGCGGAGTTCCTGACCAAGGACCTCCACAGAAGATGGCACGCCCTGAACCCAAGGTAGGTTGGAATATGAATGTACCTCCTCCTAATATGAATATGAACAATCCTTTGCCGTACTATATGGTGCAACCGCCACCTCCGTTGTATTATGGGATGGGAATGGACGGGTATTTTTATGGGGCTATGTATCCACCTCCGATGCCCGCGCAGCCTCCTCTGCCTGCCATGCCGCCGCCGGAAGTACCCCCACCACCGCCTGAGTGAATTAGACTTCGTGTGAAATAGCTTTAAGTTACTGTTACGTGTGTATATGATGCCTTGCCTGAGCTTCTCGTGAACAACTACAACGTCGTTGATGTCTTTCAAGTGTCGTATTTTACGACAGGACGTCGTAAATTTTTATGTTGTTTCCCGTTCGTCCGATCCGTGATCGGGATATATTGAATTTAGCTTTATAAATCTATGTTAATATTAATATGTCATAATTACTCATAATTGTTTTTTGAGTACTTTCGGTCGTATTATCGACCGGATTAACGGTAAACACCTTCTAATCATAACGACGACGTACGTCGTGTCGCGATAGTGCGCTCTGACCTTTACATAAACAATTCGTGTGATATACCCGTAGTAATTGTAAATCTGACAAGTTATATCAGGACTGTCACCAATAGTTAATTCCTTTTTGTTTGTTCACGAACGTTGGTACAAGAGTCATTATTAGAGCGAGGTCAGAGTCCTACAATAATTTGTCAGAATTATTTTAACCGATTGATCAAACAGATTGATTCGCGTCTGTTATTCGTAAGCAAAAGTATAAACGTGGCAAATTTGACAATTAGCAATGGCAGTCAATTAAAATTACCTACATCATTCACACTTCACTGATATTCCAAACGTAATGGCAAACACAGACATTGACGTCACTTCTAAAGGTCAACCGTCAGTTACGGAACGGTCGTTCTGTGTTTGTTGACCGCTGATAAGTGCTCCCTTAAATCCTAAACATTTCAAAACACACAGTATTTAAATACTTTTCTATTTTTGTAAATAAGTGAATTATACTTAAAATCTATTTTTCCGGATTTAAATCCGGAAAAATAGTTTCATTTCCTATGTGTAACAATCGCGAAAACCTAAGAACTCGATATATACTTAAAATCGTCAATTAATTCAATTGCCTATGACATCATTTCCCTATAAAAAAATTTTTACTAGTAATTAACGTGACATCACTTTTACATGATATTTTATTCAATAAAAATATTGCAATCGACACCGGTTTGGTTCATAACGCCTAATTCTCGTAATGCCTTGTCCTTTAATGCCTAATCGTTTATCGTCCAATTCTCTGATCTAATCACAGCAAGTCCCTATTCAGTATTGGACCAGTCCTGTGCACTGGACCAGTGCACAGGGTCAAGAGCACGTCGAGAGATAAGAACGGTCCAAAGTACAAAGTGTCAAGTTTGACGTGCTCTTGACGGTACAAAGATACTAACGTCAAGGACGTCAATGTCACTGCCCAAAGGTGCCCTTAGATTTGTTTATTTTGTGACGATCGACACGTGCGATCTGTAGTCTGACTTTTTTGAAGACGGAGTAAAATGACATTTGTAAGGTTGCCAGTTTTCATTAAATTGTTATGTAGTTGTTGTCGATAATTTAATCGATCGATTGTGAAAGAAGATAAACTTTTGCCAAAAATGTCTGAATTGTGAATGTTACGGCGTTCTTTTGACAGTTGGTCTACTAATATCGAGATCAATTATTCAAATACATTTTAACAAGAATAACTGGGTTCGAGTCTATATTGAATTAAAATGAAAAACTTTAAAATAAGTCTCCTCTTTGTATTTTTCATAGTTCAAAATGCAGTGTATATATGTATACAACTCAAATTAATTTGTGCTCAGTAACTAATAATGACGAATGATGATTCAATTGAAACAAAGTCCGGCTATTTATTCCATAAGCGTGACCAATTTTCAGCGATAGTCGATAGAATATTTATCGACTGCAATCACTAGCTGCTCGCAAGCGGGCAACACTTGCGAATTGAACTGTCATTTTACTACGTCTTCAAAAAAGACAAGACTATACAAAAAATATTATATCGATAGGCAGCTTCTGACACATTTACTCTATTTCAAAAATAAGATATCGATCGTCCGTCTGTTGTTACAAAGGATCCCTTCAATTTTAGGCCCAATTGTGTACCGAGGTACAACTTATGTCAAACAAATTCTAAAATTATATAGGAAAAATAATAATAAATTAAATTATATCTATTAACTGAAATCTTTTTATTTTAATGAAATTGCTGAAAAATGTAATTCAACAATTATATGAATAAATATTACTGCGTTCGACGAAACGTACGTTGTCGTGATTTGACAGCTTTATTTCTTTGCGAGCTAGTCCGTGATGAATATATCAAAAACACAAATAGTTAATTAGAGAAGCTAATCAACACAAACAAAAAACGTCTAAGGCTCAACTCACACTGGCGCAGAGTCGAAGCGTCGCGACGCGTTATGTTTTTCGCCTATAGCATATTCATCTCTATTTTCCCACATTAAGATACAAACTTGTGTTTTGCAAATATGGAATCGCGTCGACGCTAGGTAGCATTCGAGCCGCTTCGCGCGTCGCCAGGCGGTGTAATTGAAAAACAGGACGCGACGCTTCGACTCTGCGCTAGTGTGATTTGTTTCTATGGCGTTGATGTGTCGACACCGTGTCATTAAGTAATATTTAAATAGTTTAACAGCTTGGGACATAGTCTTTTAGTCAACCTTATTATATATTGCATTAATAATGGACTCGTTATTAATAAATCGACACATCCGTAGAACAAAGGTCTATGTGCAAGGCTATATTATTCTCAGGACATAGTACATTTCGTTCGTTCTTCTTCGCTGTGAATGTCAGATTGACTATTGTTCAATTTTATAATTTCCGAAACGAAACAAGATATATAAATTCTCAAAACACCTTTACGTAGTCCTTAAGTTTGAATAATGAAATTATTCTGTAACGTACTTATTCTCTTTTCGCTATATAATCACATCGGACTCTGTTCTTCGGATGAGTCGAAATTACGAAAGAAGTAGTGGATTAGACGTATTTTTTAAATAATCCCGATAGCTGGTAACGTACCATTTGAAGCATAGACATTGCAATGTATAATTATTGTGTTGGCAGTCATTAATATGTTCCAACGACAATTTAAATTTATACAAGTGATTAATAAATCCAATTTTTTTTAATTCTCCGTATTTTTTTTATTAAAAAATATGTGATAGAACTTGACGTACATCTTTGGGCCCAAGTTGTATGGAAGAAAAATGGATCCTTTACTCGTATTGCTTGATCAAACGTGTAGATTGTCGAAAAACCGCGCATATCTGTATGCACTTAATAATATTTGCTATATATGTCAAATTGTTTTTTTATGTATTCGTCAAGAGTCTATTATTGTTGATTTAATAGTAATAACAAATTGCATTCTCTTACCATCACACTTCATAGTCTGATATTGGTGTCGATTCGGGTTAATACAAAATAAACTTACATTTAAAGTTAGTAAGTCTGTCTTTCGTTAGCAGTAAAGAAACGATATAACATCTACTTTAGCATGAACAAAAGTTATTTGCATATTGAAAATGAAACTATTTTTTCGGACAAACCAACGTTTTGGGCCATTTAGGCTGTCCACATAAAGTCGCGGAATTAAAAAATATATATATTATAACCCACATACTCTCCAATTCTTGTAACTCTACCGATTGTATATCTAATGGAGCAATAAAAATTTTTGTGCGAATTTAGGAACTTGACGACCTCGGTGGCCCAACGGTTTTCATCATGGGCGTCGGATGTGGAGGTCTTTTCGGAGGGATTAAGTTTACTAAATTGATTTTGATCTGGGTGTTCTGGGTCGTGGCCCAGAGTGAACTGCGTTACTCTAGTACCCATAGTACAGGGAATCCCTTAACTTGAGACTAGTAGTTGGTGTGGGTGCTATTACATTATTATTATTATTAACTGACAGCGAAAGAGACAGATGTTACTGATCTCCGTTTAGTTTTTCCCGAATCCACGCCACTTAAATATTTAGGAATAATATATATAAAATGTATCACGAGTGAAATTTTAGTTATGTGTGACATAATACTTTTTATAATGTTTAAAAAATTAAAAAAAAAAATGTATTTATGTTATTTACTTTTCTGCAAAAAATTTCACCTCGTTTATCAAATGAGTCGCGTGTGAGTTTCAATAGTCCGAAAAAAAAGATAAAAATATTATTGTTTCATTGAAAAAAAAATTTGACGTCAATATGATCTCAATGCCTTATGTTGTGTATGTTAGTAATAATATCTCTTGTATTTTTAAAATTATGACGTAATTTTTTATGATAATAGACGGGTATATTGGACACTAAATTGTAGGCGTGCAAAAGAGGCAAAAAAACAATATTATTTTTGTCTTTTTTATTTTGATATGGGGTGTCTGAAAAAGTCTACTTAATTACATTTTAGTGCATTTCTAGACTTAACTTTTGTGTGTAAGCTTACATTTCTTTTGTTCTAGGCTTTTTAAAACATCCTGTATGGACTTTTTTGGATATAGATTACATCACTTAAATTTAAGGACAAGTCTCAAGTACAGGGCCAGAAAACTTATTTAGAATATATGTTTTACACATTTATATCTCATATGTACACTAGTTATTATCTATAAGAATTCACAAACACCTTGTCTATTTTAAATCAGAGGCCTAGCCTCGCAACCGGAAACCAAAAACGGAAATGTTTAGGACAAGTGAGCTTAGATTTAGGGGCACCGCGCAGCTAAGATGTGTACAGCACAGCATTTGTATCGTACAATTGTAACAATGAAAGAAGGAAAGAAAAATTGTTTTTTTAACTTTGGTTTACAGATGCCAAAAAGATAACAAAAATCGAATAAACTTAAAATAAACCGCAAAAATCAATTACATATAAATTACTTCAATACTCATCTTTTCGTAACGAAAAGTTTTCCAAACTCGTTTAAGTGAAACCGGATAAATGATAAAGTAAAAAAATGCACAATGCACACATTTGCTATGTATTGCGCATTTGTCGTGTACCTATGTCTAAACATAAACTAAACTAAGTGAACACTGCACAACATGTTTCTTGCGCTACATAAATGATTCCTTTATTGCTGCGTTGTAAGATCATAAAATAATCTTACACTACTACAACTTTTGTACGATGCAACATAAAATTTCATTGACACGATGTAGTAGATTAACTATTATACTGCTACATCATGTTCACATCCACGTGGCATTATATTGCGTTAAACTAATGTAGTAGCTTGGTGGGGACCTTTACATGACATCCCGTATCGTAACAGTGTATGAATCTTTTATATGACGCGTGCAATATAATATGGACTTGTGTTTATACACAAGTACGCGATAAATGCGCAATACATTGTGTAAAACAACAGATTTACTTCTTTGTACACATGTACGATGCGCAACATTTGCCACTTTGATATGCGGTGCACGTTAATTTATACATTTAAAATTGTTTAATGTCTACAAAAAATAATAATCATATATATTTTGTGTGCTTTATAAGCTATTTATGCTATATGTATACATGTAGCTTGAAGTTTACTTCTACTCGTAATTACAAGTGTTTATAACATGATACAGTAAAACTTGAGAGTCTTTAGTGAAGGGCCAGTTCGTGACACTTTGTGTCAAATAACTTAAATGGTTCATGTCAATTAATATTGTGTCAAAAATATCGATTTTTTTTTAAAGTTTACACTCCTGATTTGTCGTTCAATCGAAACCAACTTACAAAAACTGGTAAAGACCACAGCTAGTTGACTCTAAAGTTTTACTTTTTCCAATTTATAATAATAAATATAAAAGTATATATATACACAAATTTATAGATAGGATATATACTCGCGTTTCGGTGTCTATTTATTGAAGTTAATCTTTAAATTAATATTTTTTTAAATATTACTCTGATCGGATGGCATGGCCTAGGGTCCAAAGCCTTAACATATAAAAAAAACGACAAAAAATGCTCTTAACAAAAATTTACGTTAAAATGAATGCGAGATGTTAATCATTAGTATCATTACTGTAAAGAAAAATAAATTCAAAATGGACTCTCTGTGTTACGCCTTTTGTTTTTCTTATAAAACGAATGTTGTTATTTTGTGATAATTTTTTATTTAGTATTTTAGCAGACCTAAGGTCTAAATACATGATTCAAAAGGTTAAAAAAATCTCCAACTTGAAAACTTATTATTTAATTATTTAGTTCTTTCGTTTAATCCTTATCTAAAATGTCATGTTTCAACCTTTAGTATGTTCTATACACCACCACTTGTTTGTATTTATTTAATTTTTTTGTTTCCCTGAAGAGGTTTCCATTATTTTTCCAAGCTTTCCACATAAATAGTCTATTCCCTTTATTTCCTACTTTTTTGACATTAATAATAATATTCCCATTTATAAAATAATTGTATTTTATCGGAGATGTCTAACATTAACAGTGACATTCCATTACAATAATTAAATGTTTCTCCTAGCTTTGTGATGTTAATAGTGACATTCCATAAAAATGATAATATTATTTTTAATTACTATTTTTTATATTAAACTTTTTCATTATCACAAAATATTTTTTATAAAATTTGTAAATAACTTACCCCCTGTACTTATACGTTTAAAAGAGAAATATAAATAATAAAAATATCTCTAAAAAAAGTTACCATGTTCCTTAACAATTTATAAAAATGACTTAAGTACTGCCGAGCTAAGGCAATTAGGTTTATTGAAAAATATACATTACCATGTACGCTTTAAGGACTAATTTATATTATAGTTTAAAAAGTAGCCTGTTTGTTCAATTTGTGTATAAGAAACTGTTTTTGCTCAAAACTCCGAAATAAAAGAATAGCCGAAAGAGCCTACCTTTTTCAGACTGGTCGTCCGTCTCCTAAACTAGCTGTCGTAACCGGCATTAGGTAAATCTTTTAGTAGCTCGTGTTAAAGTTAACCTATTACTGGTTTATGCATAAAAAGTTAGATATACGATAGGTAATGGATAATATTCGCTTTTGAAAATTGAGCAGTCATACGTCGTAATCAATCGTAATCGTCGTAATCAGTTACGATAAAAATATCAGTACAACAGTTAGTGACGAGAACAACGAAATTTATCCTCGGTTCCTGGGTGTAATTTTTCAACCTTTATATTGAATCTACGACTAAGGGTGAAATTCCATTTAAAATTGAACTCAACACACAGTTAATACGTTACTGTGTGTTGAGAAAGTACTGTGTAGTGCCTTCTAGTGCTTTTGACACAGATAATATTATCTACTGGCAATATGGTTTTATTTTACCTGTGTGCCACATAAATTCTATTTACCTGTGTGCCACATAAATTCTATCATAAAAAATTTAAAGCGAATTTTAAAAAATCTCGTACAAATTATACAGGGTACACGGAAATGTTCCTTGTTTCCTCTTTTTCGAAATTGTTATTATTGTTAATATATATATAAAAAACAAAGGTTTAATTACCAAATCTCTATGTTTTTTTGCGTAAAAAAATATTAGTATTGGAAAAATTTATTTAAGCAAAATTCAACAAAATTGTTTTTTCTTTTTTTTTGTAAATATTTTTAAAGTTCATCTGTTATATTCATAATGTATGGTGCCATTATTGTTACCGTTATTTTCACAGTTAAATATAGACAAAAACAACAAAGTAACATTCGATACATTTATGTACTTTCACTGATCTTGGTGGCCCAGCACTTAGTGGACCTATCAATAAAAGAAAATAAAAAATGTCTGGTCTGACTGTTCTGGGTTGTAGAGAGTTAATTTCGTTTTTCTGGTAATTATATTACAGAGAATTCCTTAGTTTGAGACCAGTGCCTTTACCATAAGATTACGGCGACAGCTCTGCCTCGCGACTGATGTAAAATACATGACAATTTTGTATGCAAAATCGCACACCGTCCCTATCGGTCACAAAGAGAAGTAACATTTTGTATATTACAAGCGCCGCGCAAACGTGGACACTATTGTGTTGGGTACACATAACTATAACTACTCTATTGTGTCAAACCAAAATACTGCAAGTCCCAGTTAGTGTTTTGTAATTTGATAACACCAAGAATCTTTTTAAGAAATAGCTTATTTTGCGAAGTCATTTATAACGACTAGATAAAATTATTTAATAGGTATCTAACGTAAGTAGTTAAATGTTCTTTTATGTTGTTAACTTGAAAAATTCCAAAAAAAAACGCGAATTATTTTTGCAGCAGTTCTCAAAATTGCTTGCCTGCTGACTTGATCCCTGAACGTTATTGACTTGAACCTTTTCAGGTGGAACCTTTTTAGGTGAGAGTGAATAGACATTATTTAGGTGTGCATGGTTCATCGTTGACCTCATTATCACTTTCCATCAGGTGAGATGGAGGTCATATGCGCAATTAGATTGTTGATTAAAATACGGTAGGTCTTTTCATGCGATTAATATGAAATCGACTACTATAAGCGCAGACGCTGATAGATTTTCCAGTTGCTACATACCGATTGCCAATCATCATTAGTGAAATTCCGGAAATATGGGATATTTCAACTTCTCAAGGTAATTGACGCAGTGGCAGTGCCCCTCAGATATTTGCGATTTAAAGCCCTAAGCAGCACTGTCTTAACGCTCTCGCCAGCGACAACTGTAAACTTATGGTAAAGACACAAGAAATTCATGTGACTATCGGCATATTGTAACATTATTACCATTAACATTTAGGTTAATCTAATATTATAGATTTATTTATTTAGATATTAATATAATAAAAATATTTCAAACGAGACATAGTACTTAAAACATACTCTGTACGACATACCGTGTACTTATTTGGCTAAAATGTTATTTCGAAGTACATAATGTTTTAGTTTTATTTTTTTTTAATGTGCATTTCTATTACGGACAAAAAATAATGTTGACATTCGTTTATGAAAGGTACACTTCTGGTGTGTCTGGTACAATTTAATAAAGTACAAGCACAGGTGACTTTGTAACTTTGTCTCAAGGTGACTGGTATCTTTACAATTAAAGCTTTGAATGACACTGCAACTGTTATGGATAAGCGTGTCGCTTACCACCAGGCGCATGACTTGTTTTTCACATCACTTTTTTTATTAACTTATTATTGTGTTCAAGTCGTGGTAGCCTAATGGTTTGATACCGTCTCTCAAGCAGAGGTTGTGGGTTCAAATCCGGGCTCGCGCCTTGTGAGTTTCTCGGAATGTATGTGTGAAATTTACCATGAGCCTTTCGGTGAAGGAAAATATCGTGATTAAACCTGCACGTCGAAGAAGGTTCACAACCCTTAGTAAAGGTACCAGCCATTTCATACCTTCGCTGACTGTTGTAATGCAGCCTCAGAGCAGCTCAGTTTCGGTGAAGTACTTCAGTTCTGTCAATTAGCTAAATAAATAGCTTCTAAAAGCTAATTAAGTTGTAAGTCTTACACGGGATAAAAATGTCGCAAACGCCATTTAGTAAGGAAAGGGGCGACGTGTGCATCAGTCGACATTCTTTTGTTTTAAAAACTGTAGCCGGAAGTGTAACTTGTTTAATTGCAATGTCTGTGTAAAAAAATGAGATTACAATTACGAATTTCGTAATATACATAAGTGTTAGTTCATATTTTTAGTTGTTAATGTATATTAATTGTTTAATTGCTAAGTTTTCTAGTTATTTTTCGTGAAAGATTAAATCAATATTTTTTCTAATTTAAGTGTTTGAATTTTTTTATTTTTCTTTTTTTTTTTTGCTGCAACATAGTTGTCAGCATAAAAAATAACATATGCATTATCAATGATGTTTTCTGAGTGAAGGGGCAGGACATATCCCACTTCTTTGTTAAATTTGATATTATGTAGTACAACTTATACAATTAATATTACACGTTACTTAGTATAACCTGGCATTTGACCCGTACATTCTTTAAGGTCACCCTTCACTCAGTTAATGTCACCTTTTTTAAATTCGTATACACATGTACAAATTATGACAACTTTCTACTAATTGTGAAAAAAAAATTGTCTGTGTTAAATGGGCAACCATTTGTATTTTCCTAAGTTGCTGTAGAATCTCAATTTAAAAGCATTTAATCAAAAAACACAAAGAAAAGTCTAAGATCAACTACATTAAGAATAGAATCCACTACGACTTCAATGGCATTTTGAATCGGTTTACAATCTTTGAATTTTTTATGAGTCCCGTTACTGTCGGTTTATACAAATCACATCCTGGGTGAAGTTGATCTTAGCAGAAAATACAGAAATAAAAATATACCTAATGCTGCATTTTGTAACATTTTTAAAATTTTGTATATTGTTCAATTCAGAATCTGACTATTAAAGTCAATGTAAATAAAGCCCTGTATGCCATTAGGTTTTCCGATAGTTTTATATGAAAATTATAATAAAAATCTGCTGGGCTTATTTCTAGATTGACAGGTTACATTACAGGTTAATTACGTTTTTTAGTATCATAATAATAGAAAATGTGCCCGACAGAATGGACCTCAGGGCGCCTTCAAATTAGACTCTTTTGAGAAGAGCTGCAGTGGCGCGATTGTAGCGCAGCTATCGCGGGTCCATAGCGCCATTGTCAGCGAACAAGTGGCGCACGCTTGTCACGACAGTGGCGCTGCATCTGCACTTCTAAATATTGTATGAAAATTGTAGTGGCGCATCTGCAGCGCCACGGTAGCACCACTTCTGCACTGTTATAAACCTCTAATTTTAAAGCGTCCTTAGGTAATTATTTTTATAGCTTCTGGGAACGCTAAACAATCTTGTCGGTGTTACAATAAAACATTGCCATTTTGTAAATAGTGTGTACGCACGTCTGTTTTTAAGGTTTCTTGTTTTTTTTTTGGAATATTTATTTTCACTCATGGCAACTCAAGCGTATTATAACTTTAAAGTCTATTTTCATATGTGATTTGGAAACTTGTTCGAATATTTATGTTGTCGGTGCTATACAGGCTGTAACAAAAACTTGCGACCACATTGTCGTTTGTATCGCGGAAGTACGTGACATAAAAGTGTCTGGATGTCAATTGGCAGAAGGATTAAAATGGTTCCTTTACATAGATCTTGATATTGGTACCGACTTGACAATTTTGTCGATTATCATGACCTTAAATTTAATGCGTGCCTTTTCTTCGAAATTCATGGCTTATGTTATGTTAAAAATTCGATTTTGCAAAATTCGACCCCCTCCTACGTAAAGTATCGTATCTCGAATTGCCAAGTTTACAGGGAAGCGTTTTAAAGTTCTGAATTAACTGAAATGAGCTTAACACGTGAATTTGTCATTTCTCAGTTTTATTCGAGAACGAGTTTTAAAGTAACGAGCTTTCTCTTGAGTTTATTTGCGCGGTCGAATTATGAGTTACGTCCATACTACTACTTACTACGTACTAGCGTTGGGTCATTGGAAAATATCCA
The DNA here is from genome assembly GCF_003589595.1 of Hyposmocoma kahamanoa. Lineage (NCBI taxonomy): Eukaryota > Metazoa > Arthropoda > Insecta > Lepidoptera > Cosmopterigidae > Hyposmocoma > Hyposmocoma kahamanoa. Next base: position 436,931 of record NW_020653739.1, on the reverse strand, counting down.
TTAGAACAATATATATATATTTTTTGCAGGTTTGGGGAAAACATTTTGAAAATTTTCCATTTTTAATTTTAATTTAAAGAATAACTGCTCAAATATAATTGGCACTCACGACTACAAAAAAATCTTTTGAAAACCGCGAAGTAAAACTTACTAACCTGATACATAATTTCGTGGTAAATCAGAAATTTGTATCGAAAAATTGTCATATTTAATTGGTCTTGTTTTATTTATTGATTACCAATTGAAATGTGCTCGCGCCTTATTCGTCCATACTGTATACAAATAAACACCTTTCTCATGCTTGATGTGCTACTGATTGTACAATTTGTTTTTAAAGGCTTGTCTAAACATTGCATCACCATTATTTCCTATTTTTTTACGGATCTTTTTTCAAGATTTTGGCTGTTATATTTAAGTTTGTATGCTGTTTTTTTATGTCTCTTAATGTGTAATTTTTATGAAGTGTTTTTCTTTTTAATATTGTATATGGTGGACTATTTTTTTAGCAAAATCTTATTTTATGGTATTCTTAAGGTCGTCTCGAAAAATTATGATTTTTTTGCCTTTAGTAGTTATTTTGTTTTTTTTTTTATATTTGATCATAAACGAAACGACTGTTCAAAAATGTAACGAATCATGCACTTGATATTTGTACCGATTAAATTTACAACCACCCTATATAAGTTGTATTTACTTTTTTTTTATATCTTGAATGTAACAGCTAACTTGAGCTAAAGCGCAGCTGTGTACATCGTTACTGTGGGGCTCGTTTTGGATCGTGGAAAAAAGTAACACCCTGTATATGACTGGACACTAATTTGTTTTTTTTTATTGGAAAAGGGGGGCCATGCATTGTCTGTTAAAGGAATGGCATTAGGAGCATTATTTTGGAGTAAAATAAAAAAATACACGTTATGCCGTTTTTAAAATCATAAATTGCACTTGAAATCACATATTGCTCTAACTCAAATTTGTGAAATTGAGAAAATATTTGAAAGTTCAACATTTTTTTAATATTTTTGTTCATAAATGGATAAGTAAATATTTAAAATAATCACATTATTCTCAATCAAAATATTTTTTTTAAATCTCATCGTGTTTTCACAATTTCGCCATTTTCTACGCCAGCGTTTGGTTTCAAGTGGTTTTTAACATTTGGTTCAATGTATTATCATTAGAATATTTTATAATGTAAAATACAATCTAGTATTTTCATTGACGTGGTATGGCCATTTTTTAAACAGACACTCATAAAACGCTGGGTCTTTGCTTTTAAAAACCCCTGGTGGCGGGTGGGATGCACTTTGTAATTCGCATAAAAAAAATTAAAGAATTATATTTTTTTTAAACCTTTGTTCTTTTTTTGAAAAAGAAAAAGTTATGCGAATTGCTAGGCGTAAATAAACGCGCGGCGGCGGCATTCCATTTCCAAAACCTTTGAAATTGGTCCTTCGAACTGGATTTTTCACGTCTTTGACTGATGAATTTATTGCCCAATATCCCCGTCAATGGACATGGCAATCAATTCTAGAAAGTACTCTTGACAAAATCTGCCTGCAATGCCTTATGACCGTTATGTTTTTGATCGATTTATGATAACTGTGAACTCGCAGAGAATATGCTCTATAGAGATATTCATATATGAAATACAAATCCAATAGTGCTGGCGCGCCAAATTTCTACGAATTTCGCAATAGCATATTTTTTTTTTATTGCTAAGAAAATCGTCAAGAACATTACGGTGACATCGGCAATTTTCAGGTTAGCTTTCCCCAACTAATTTCGGTGGCGATTTTTATTATTTAAACATCCGATTATATTATCGTGAAATATTAAATATTTCAGGAATAATAAATACTTCATGATAATATTGTAGAATATTGAAATAATAAAAATTGCCACCGGAATTAGGTAAGAGAAATGTAACCTGTAAATTATTACCCTTATAAGAGTTTAGATCACGAGAGTACTTTCAAGTCGAGGCCCTTTGTACCAGATCTACTATTTTTCTTTTGTTGTCTATAAATTGCCCGCCATGCGTCCACGCAGCCTCACTAGGGACGACGACACACGGCTGCGCGCTTACACGTCCCTCCCTTTGCAGGTTGAGCCGGCAGTGGGGAACGGACACGGGAAGTGACACCATTGAACGTGACCCCGTCACTTCTGTCACTTTCGATCACTTCTATGCGCCGCGTGTGTCGACGTTCCTGATGTTCCTCAACAACTCACGGACCTCACTAGTGTAGTGTAACTATGGTTTTAATGTCGATTTTTTTAATTTATTGAAACAGAAAAGGTAAGGTCCATTTTTAAAAAAAAATTTAGACTGCGGTTCTTTTTTCAAATGTAGAGAAAATTGTTTTTTCGACGTCATTGAAAAATGTTCGCACATTTTTAAATCATACAGCCAAAATGCTAATTGATATAAAATTCCTTATTGGTGGAATATTTTAGCTTAATGTGCGCCATGTATTTTTTTATAATTAATTTTCAATGGTTATTTGGTAAAAGAGCGCAGTTTAATTTTTTTTAAATTTTATATCCAGTGAATACTTGCCTGTATTTTTTCTTATCAAGGACCGAATGCCTGAAAATTTGTACTTATCAAACTGAACATTTTTTTTAATTTCAAGAACTATTAGGAACTTTTTTTTCGTTTCTTTATTGATACGAACATCTTTCAGTGTGATGAGTAAAATTGAAGGAACCGCAGTATGGACCTACCTTTTTTATGTGTGGGCGGTTTTGGCTCGCCTTTTTCTTGAAGAGCGGGTATAGATTGACTGCCAGCGCCATTAACTTACAATGGTGGTGGAAAATTGGAACTAATTCGTTAAATTAGACCATAGAGTTTTGTTTTCATCGAAAAGTTAGTGGCGAGGTTTTTTAGCCTATTACAAATATTAGAAAAGGAATGTACTTTGGTCTATTTGTAAATACCTATTCGGATTAGTAATATTGTAAATAAATAAAAAAAGGAATAAAAAATTTAAATAAAATAATGATAAATATTTGCTATCAATGTGTGCGTATTAGATAGATATTCCCACGCGAGTACCACAGTTTTACAAAGGTATACTACGAAAAAAAAAGGTAGAAAATTCCTACCAGAATTACTCAAAAATTGTAATAGAAATTTCATAGTCCATAAGTAATGTTTTCTAACCGTTAACAAATAAAACTGCCTTTGAAAGTGCAACAGAAAACTGTCTAAATAGCAATAATTGTCGTATAGGTTATATAAAAAAACAATCTAGAATATAGGTAGAAATAAAATAGAGACTGATATAAGATTTAACTTGTTTTTTTTTTGAGCCAAGACCGGACCGTACTCACGGGAAATGCTGGCTTTTATTTGATTGGTGAAAAGTGTTTTGTGATGTGACCCCATGTTACTGGTTACTTTTATCGGTTTCACGGGAGTGTTCAATTTAAATCGTTACAAACAAAAAAATACATTTTAATTTTTTTAAATATCGAAGAGGGAAGAACTGTTAATGTACCATTCATTTCAGTCAACAATTTTACAGTACTGCCCTTCCTTAGGTTAGGGCTCCTTCAAATTAGCTTATAAAAGCGTTGCAGTGGTACCAGTTGCAGCGCCACTGTCATAACGCAGGCGCTTATTTTTTCAGTCACATTAAATTTATCAATGTATATTTATGCTATAAGGCTGGTTTCACAGCTTTGCGTATGGTATGTACGGACTGTCTTCCTGCGGGCCATACGCATGCGTAGAATCCGCAATGCTATGAATCGAATATTTAATTTATTGCGAATATTCACGTGACAGTAGCCTACAATGAACGCACGGGTGGCTTATGCGGAGTTCAAGTAGAGGATGTTCCGTACGGAGCAATCCGCGTCACTGTAAAATGGTGTTCTAACGCCACACTTGTTACTCCGCTCCGGCGCTCCGCGCGGATGGTCCGCAGACAAATTCGCACTGCTTTAGAAACTTTAGAAAGCCTTACAATTGAAATAAGGTTAAATTAATATTTTTGAGACGCAGAGAGAAATGCGCCGCATTGTTTCAAATTAAATTGTATAAAATATACATTGGTAAATGTAGTGTCCTCTGCCTTCCCCCGTCCGCCGGTTTGCGCTTGCCCGAAGTGAACTAAAAATTACTGAAGCGCTACAGACGCGCGGCTGCCGAGGCACAGACTCGCCACTGCAGAGCTTCTATAAGCGTTTAATTTGAAGACGCCCTGTAATACTAAGCTGCGTTAAAATGAGTTACTGAAAAATAAACACGCGACGTTAATTGTAAGAGTGAATTATCTTCTTGTAATTAAAAATACCGATCTTTTTGCAAATTAATGAGTAGGAAAAAAATACAACCGTTCATTCAGTGTTTTTAATTTTTCTTTGCTTAATACAAATAAAAGGTATAATAATTTGTTTATAATGAAATATATGATGAAATGTGATGCCATTTAGCAAATACTATGTTTTATTAAATATGAACTTACATCACTTACAATGAAAGACCGTTACCGTTGGAATCAGTTAATGTTTCTGATTCCAACGGTATATTATATAATTCAATATGACTCGAATGTGCCCCTTATTCCATTTTGCTTTTCAAGGGTCGCACAGAATATATCGACAAAATTAATCATATAGTGCGCAAACAAACAACAACTTGTTCAAATCACAGTTATATGAAAAAAACTGCTTCCGAATAATATATTAAATTTCCGAAAGAAATACTTAACTTTCCGATGTATGTCCCCCATGTTGTCATTCATAATAGTATTTCCGTGTGAAAGAATAGGTCAACAAACACCTGCTTGGTCGAGTGGCTTGCACGCCAGTTTTCATGAAATCGCCATCTCTGAGGTTACCGGGTTCGATCCCGGCCGAGTCAATGTAGAAAAACTAACATTTCTATATTGTCTCTGGTTTGGGTGTCTGTGGTACCATCGTTGTTTCCGATTTCCATAACACAAGCGCTTTAGTTTCTTACTTTGGAATCAGACCAACGTATGTGATGTCTAATATTTAACTTATGAGATTCACAATGTCACTTTTAAATATAAAATAAGTTATTTGCGATAAAAAGGGCTAATAATAGTTGTCGGTAAAATATAAATTATGTTGTTAGAGTGGCATTACGTCAGCAAGATTTTTTGAAACTTCAAATTTTTCATTAGGTTGTTTTCGTATTTTTGTCGTATCGTTGCAAATGTTTTTCAGTAGGTCACTAAATAACGCAGTTAATATTCATAATTTGAAAAAGCTATTTTTTTCGCTTGCAGAACTTTTATTACTTATACCCTTTTAAAAACTAATAGAGATGTGGCGTCGGTTCAAATTCCATTTGAAATAATAATCATGTGGGCATGGTGGTGAGTAAAAAATGGCGTATAAACCGAATTGAAAAAATAGGGTTTCTATAAAAACAATAAAATAAACATCGGGTAAGAAATGCACTTCAACACGCATTTCTAATAAATAATTTTAATATATTATTTTTTGCTACAGTGCCAGTCATATTTTAGACGTACACCTCTGTACATATTTTTAAATGTGTCGGCAATGAGTTGAAATTACATAATACAGTTAACTTGGGTTTATAAAATATTTTTTTTCACAGGTTATAAAAATATTTCCACCCATAACACCGTACAACTTTTGAAAAACAGTGCTTTAGTCAATTAGGAGTGTAGCACCATTCCTTGCCGTTTCAATTCATTGCTAAGTTGAAAATATATAGAGTGATATTTAAAAAAAAATTTAAATTATATCGCAAGGCCTGTCAAAACTAATATATGTATTTCACTCAGTCTCTCACTGTCAGACCCAAGTAAAGACCGACCTGAATGTCATGCAAACTATGGTTTATTCATTTATGAAGAACTTGCAGATGAGATGGTACTATGTTGATTGTGCAGCGGCTAAAGAAAAGGCGAAAAAATCGTGGTAAGACCACACCATGACTTTCATATCTCAAGGCATTTGATATTTATAAAGACTTTTAGTTTTTTTTAAAGACTTATACCTGCTACCATTGACTGACAATATGGACGTCGGGTCCGCGCTAAAAAGTGTCCGAACTTATAGGGCGTTAAAATCGTATACAGAGCGTCATTCACGCTCTAGTCTTCGTTTGTTCGACTGACAGCGAAGCAAGCAAAATTAGACAGTACTGCGATGACATTACAATTTAAATTCAACGTTTTAGCTTTTTCATATTCCTTGACATGTCACTACGTTTAAATAGGTTCACTTGGGACATTTTTTTCGTGGTTTTTGTATTAGACCCGTCGTCCATTTATGTCAATGCTTGGTACGCAAATAATTTGTTTCATTATTTTCAAGCCGGTCTCTTAGCTTTTTTAGGAAAATTAAATGTCTCTTATGAATATAACTGATGATCTAGATAGGTGTTTTAGTTTATTATTAATTAAATATTATACTGGGTAAAAATCTAATTAGGTTCTGGACGTATATTCAGATTTGTAAAAAGACGAAAGAACGCCTTGGATACGCAAAGGGTCGTTAAGGTTTCATCTTTTCCACATTTTCATAACTGTCCTGTTTTAACCTTGCTTGTGATGAATTCTAGACCATTATACACTCCTGAGCATGGGTCTTAGCCAGGTATGGCCCAAAGTAACAACTTACAAATATACCAGATTTAAAAAATTGTTTTGACTCATTTCGTCCCATAAAGGTGAAATTGTATATATAAAAAAAAGTCTCTCTTATTTTTAGAAATTGTTGAATACTGGTGTGTGTGAGTATAAAAATATAGAATCAAATATTTATTTAATTTTCACCCAGTATAAATAACAACAATTTCAAAAATAAATCTTGGAAATAAATTAGTTTTTTTTTGTTAGTGCTGACAAATGTCCAAAGTTAAGAACAAATATTTTTTTTAAATAAACAAAAAAGATTATAAAAAACCAAAAATGGGTGTCTGTATAAATTGCAAAGTTAGTGTATTTATAAGGCTGTCGATAAATCTAAAGTAGGGTATACTCACACTTGCTTAACACTTCTAACTTTATTGTAATCGGCAAATGGTCTCGGCGAATTATAAAATATATCAAATTGAGGAATTGTCGCAATATCTAATTTATCCGATGCAACACCGTTGGTCACTCAGCGTATTTCGCTTATATGACCTTCAAAAGTGTGGTGTGTGTGGCACGACTGTGGTGCTGCAACTGCGCTTCTAAATATTGTATCAAAATGAGTAGTGGCGATTTTCTTGTATAAGCGTCAATTTGAAGGAACCCCTAAAGTTTCTGAAAATAAATTTGAAAACGAGGTTTTCGTATAATGACGGCATTGGTTCGGCATTTTTTTATCAATTATAAATTTGAAATACTGGCAGGTTGAAAAACAGTGCTGCCCCTTTTAAATAAAGAATATGGTTTTGACCTGTAAAATCACAGCTTTAGTGTTAACAAAAGAAAGTGTGCTTGAAGCGTGACCTTATTAAGTCCACTAACTTTATTCAATTGATTATTAGTGTGATGGTTGTCCGATGAGTCGTAGCGATCTATTGATGATTGACGAAATAAATTGATTGATATTGAAGTAAGGGTTTGAATAAGATTTTTATTTTTAAAGTAGGTTTTGAGTATTTGTTATAACAATTAAAAGTCCCTGTAAGTGTGTTTTTACACAGTAAAATTTTACTGAAGACTATTTTGTTTAAAAATTCGTTTTCCTTCTACCTGTGCTTAAGAGCGGTTTACACACGGCGAGTTTTGGCAACGAGTACAGCAATGCAGTCGTGATGTAGTGGTCGATGCAGTCGCTAGTCGTCTACCTTTACTCACATGCGCGTCTTAAGCAGCGATACAATCGCGGTGCAAATGCGATGCAAGTTTTTTGATTCAACATAAGAAGCGACTGTATCGCTGCCTGTGTGACCGCTCTTAAGGAAAAACTTATACAATATCTTGACCACTTATCAGGGACATCGTAAGTTTTGATTATTTTTCATTAAGATAGACTTAAATAAATATGTATATTCTGTAAATTTAGGACATTTTCTAATTAACTAGCGATGGAAAAAGCGTCTTGACTTTTTCCCCGAAAATGTTTGATACTTCAAAAATACTATTTAAGATGCTACACCGCAAAATACAGTGCACTCAAAAGTGATTAGTGATTTACTTGTAGGTCAGCGCAGTGATAGACGCAGAAGACGAACATCCTTGTTCTTAATAGATTTTGTGAAATCAGAAGCCTTAATCTGTCTTTCAGAAAAGATAAAATCCCTATTCACTTTAGAGTGCACAAGTTTTTGAATTTAAAATATTAGTCCAATATATTTATTGATAAATATTTAATCTATAGTCTGTTGTGGTATACCGGTTGATCGTTGCGCTATAAACATTAGTACTAAAAGCTGACGTATCGATAATTTTCTAGAATAGCGGCCTACTCTAAAAGCAGCTAACTCATCAAGAATATAATAAAAAAAAGCATATCTGACGCTACCAAACACTACGAATCGTGTACCTTGTCAATGTTATCACGTGATAATTTAACCAATAAAAACACAACGTGTAGTAAATTACTCAAAAACAACTTTTGATATGGGCCAGTATTCTTGAAAAGCAGCGATATCCAGGCTCGTTGTATAAGAGTCTAGTTACGTCAACGAGAAAAATATACAAGTTTTAACTTTCCTGGTCATTGCCATTAATTTTCTAAAGTCCTACTTACAATGAAAGTGCGGGCTACGACGTGGGCATCATTCAAAGCGCCAAACATGCTGGTTAATTATGAACACGATCACGCGATTCTATACTAACTCAATTTACAGTGCTGTGAAACGGAATGGAAGCAAAGTTATTGTACATAACATAATGAACTTTATGTCGACTAGATACGATACGGTAGTTGCGGGAATTCTCCTGAAAACGTACGACTAGAAATGGAAAAACTCCCTATACATTTTAAACGTTAAAACACTGTACTTCTTTATAAGCGTGTTTTTAAAAAGACTTCACTTAATTCAAAAGCCTTCCTAAAAGCACACTTTTTAGTTCGAAGCTTTGAAAATCTTGTAAATCCATAGACTTTATGTTAAAAAAAGTTTGCAACAACGTGTTGAACAAGTAAGTTTATTTTGTAAAAGACCAGTTACATTTTTAGTTATAACATTATTATTCAAATTGACGAATTAATTTGTAGAGTTATAATCTACAAATAAGTACTTTTCAATTACGATACACAATTGATACAAAGTTCATTGTGCTATGATTACAAACTTGCTTCCATTCCGTTCCGCGGTAACGTAAATTGAGTCGTAAGTAGAATTTGTTTTTTACCGTGAAACACTTCGTATTTCTATTGTGTCATTTACAATATATCGCTTTTCTCTCTTCTTTTAAACATATGAGCGTACAACCAGTGTACAACATCAGACGTTTTATAAACAATCGGCCAGGTTCTTAATGAAAAATGTGATAATATAACGGTTCGACTCAGGTATTTAAAGGTTGTAACTAATATTGTTGTATATGTGTATACGTAACGTTAACCATTTATATAAGGCACTCCCTAATCCCCTATAATACATACGTAGATATAGGCGTCAACATTGTTGTACACGTATCTAAACTCAGGGCGCCTTCAGATTAGACGCTTATAGAAACGCAACAGTGGCGCAG